>NC_135997.1:8389115-8554115 GCF_048128805.1 Centroberyx gerrardi
GGCAGGAGAGGAGACAGATTCTAGTGGTCTAGTGGGTTCTCAACCTTCCTGACAAATTTCAATGCACATTTTATTGATTGTTCAGGTTAGAAAAAACACACACACACACACACACACACACACACACACACACACACACACACACACACATATAAAGCCTTGAATGATCACACAAGAGGGGGGGGACAATAAAAATAGCTGCTGGATAAAGCCAAAATTACATAGATAACCCAATCACATAATACCTTTTGGCCATTTAATTTCTTACCATTTGAGCAAAATCTCAAGACACACCTGAACTCCACTGCACAACAGGAGTTCATCACTATCTGATCTAAAAGGGTTAAAAAGGCATTTTTCATTTCATCTCGACTTTAAGATGGCCGCCTGTCTCTCTTCAGATGTGATGATGGATGCATAATGTCTCCTCTATCACCAGGCATATTAAATCATTTTAAAAAATGGTCTTGGGTCACACCTGTCTGAACTTTTTTGGACCAAAATTAAAAATGCATTAAAAACGATCATCCTAAACATAAAGCTGTTCAATTAGCACCATGAAGAAATCTTTACTGCACACAAAACATGTCTATGCATTAAATCAGACCATGTGACCCAGAAATACGCATGTAATTACCCGGTCTCCACTGCCCTGTTGCAGTGACACTGTCACTTCAGTGTTTTTTCTTTTCACACAAAACAGCCAAATAAGGTCATTGGCCAGTGGAAGTGGCTTCCACCTTGTCTGAAGTAGACCTTGCCCCTGACCACAGGTTTCAGTCTGGATTACACAAACCACAAGTGGTAAAATGTCATTATAGGCTTTAAAAAAGATCTGACCTCACATCAAAGTTTAAGGGCAACCTCCACACCTCATTAAACCTGTGTACGGTAGTTGTTTTTTCTTCTAAACAGGCTTTATGTAATGCTTTACTTTTCTGTATTCTTATTTACCCTATTGTTTGTATAATGCAATGTTTTGAAAATCACTGTATTATTATGGCTAGAAGAAGAAGAAGAAGAGACGAAGGCCAGGGTCAAGACTTAAAGCTACACATTACATATTATTATTATTATTTCTGCAGTCAGTTTACATGTCTTATTCACACTTCTTATCTCGTCCTAACAGGCAATAGCAGAGCAGGCAAATGAGCTTCCTCTGGTTTACAGTATCTCTGTGTTACAGTTGGCAGAACTGCACAGTCACAAAGCTGTGGGAAATGGTAGAAAGATAAAGATAGAGACAGAGACTGCACACATCACATGATCTGAAACCGGAGGCATGCACAGCACATCTGTTCATGAATAGGGTGGATGGATGAGTGGCCCGTTCCAAACCTGCTTCCAAATCACCTCCTTATTCTCTTTCCTTGAAGGACCTTGGTTGGATGAGCATCATGTCCAACCACAACAGCTTTTTTCTTTGAAAATGGGGTGTGGCTTTTCTGTCATTAGTGGAACACACTTCCTCTCCTTTCTAAGTGGATAATAATGAAATTATGAAGAAAGGGCTTCAGAACAAGCAAAGATGCAAAGATACAATGCATAAAAAATGATCTGTAATCCATCATGCATTTTGCTCATGCATCATACACTGGTACATACTGGTAGTTCCTCTGTTTTGATTTCAGATCTAATACTAGTAAATTGTTAAAAGAGTAGGGTATTATTTTAATAAACCATCAAAGAGATAATAACATCACCTGATCTTATTTTCCTGCCCAAAAAGACAGTGGGAACATTTTGATCTCGTCGTTCTAACTCATAGCAGTTAGTGTGCCTTTCTGAAGAGGCTAGAGGCAAATAATGTCATTTGGGAGCCTGTAAAATGCTGTCTAAATGCTGCACTTCATCCATACCTTCTCCACAACACACTACCATTTCAGCACCACAAACAATATAATAGGTATCCCTGATTCCTCTCCTGGGGCCCCATTAACACGATTTATGCCTTTATCCAGTGATTTATTCCTAGCTCTATTATGATCAAAACTGCAAAATTTCCATTGAATCAGTGAATAATTCACAGTTCTTTTGGCTGTTCTTCGACCCCCTGCTGGTTAGGGCCCATTTCCTTTGAAACAGCGACAAGTCTCAGAACGCACATAAGCATCATTTGCTAAAACACACAGAACAGCACGAGCTGTGTTTCTGTTGTGGTTTACTTCATGGAAATGACATTTTTAAACAGTATGCATTGTTTTATTCATTGAGGAATGTGAAGATGCTCCATTACATTTCTGTCCTGGGGAGCAAAATGCCTTGTACCTCAGGGCCAGGCCGGAACCCCCTCCAGCTAGCAGCCATCCATGAAATGAGAAAATCTATAATGCATTTAATTCTGCTCTCTGTAGATCAAGGCTCTGTCCCCCAATGGCACCGCAGAGACTACAAACACTGCATCAACCTTCCTCCAACCCTACTGCAACCGCAAACAGCCCTGCAGTCTCTACCCAGACAAAGCTGTTGCTCACACTCTGTGTCCACCGTCGCACATACACACACACACACACACACACACACCCATGAATACAATCTGTGCCGATGTATGCATCCATAAACATGTACACATTCTGTTTCTCCCACTCACAGCGCCTCCTTTCCTGCTCTAAACACAACATTTGCACCTCCACTTTTTTTCTTCATGCATTGGCTGAAATGGCGATGGAATGTCCTTATATAGACTTCCTTATGGCTGGTTCTCTTCTCTCAGCTGTGATCCCATCACTCTTGGCAAGATGCACAATACCTCTAGCACTTAAGAGATGAATCCCATGATGCATCTTAATCAGCTAAAAGTGCACGTTATCCCCTCTCTTCCATCATGCTCAAGAATAATCAGTATGGACAGTCACACATGAATATTCTTGTTGGAAATTTGCTTGAACCTGTCCAATTATTTAATGTCTGGGTTGATGAAGGGGGTGAGGAGGTGACACTGTGTTAAACCTTTGAGATGTTAACGAGCTTTTTTTCCAGTTACAGTGAGCTGTCTAGCAGCATGCCCTCTAAAATGACTCAAAGACAAAGCAGTTGACAGAGGCAGATCTGTGGCAAGATTTATCTGACTTTCAAATCACTGCATAGTTATCTGCAATACATAATACTACATAGTTTCACTGCTATTCCTGTTTCACTGCTATGTTGCAGCTTTTATTGACAATGTCTCACCGCAGCCACATCGTGGTTCTACCACTTGAACAATGTTACACACAGCTGTGGTACACCAGTCTTCAAGGTTCTCTATGACATTAATTGCTGAAATATTATTAGAAATGTGTCTTTATACTATTAGCCTACCCTTAATTCTTTATATGCCTCCCTCAATACACACAGACAGTGCTTTCCTATGCAGGATCTGCCACTACGCATCAGTCAACAGCACCAGTTTGTGATCTTACTACAGAACAGCTGTAAAGTTTGACACATGCACTCCAAAGAAAGGCTAGTCACCGCATGCCTAAATGGACAGACACAACAGCATTACACATACTACATGATGAGTGTACTATGCCATTGTTGTTGACACTGTTTATGTGTATGTGTCACCTTCTCTCTAGGCCGCTGCCATGCCATTTTCCGTTCTGTTGTCCAGTGTATCATGGTGGCAGGCAGGCAGGCCCTGTCTGATGATGTCAGTGTGGCTTAACTAACTAGGCCACTGCCACAATGTTTGGTTGTATCATGGATCCATGTCAGGCCTCTCATCATTTATCTAGAAACAAAGAATGAGAGGGTAACAATGGGTAAACAAGAGGGGGGATGAGAGGGAAAGCGGATAAACAAAAAGATGTTAACCTGCATGAAATCTCATCACCGAGATGAGATAGAGGAGCTAAGGAGAGGAGGAACTGTGAAAGGACTATAGATGCAGATTCACTGTTCTAGCTGACTCACTCTCTGCATGCTCTGTTAAATGACCAGCTGTAGAAGACATCATCATCACAGTATTTCACATTTCTGATGCTTTAGTTCTGACATTATCACATTTTGCAGTTTGTCACCAGCCGTTGTCCATGATATTCCTCGGCTGTTTGGGTGATATGTCAAGATAAGGGCGCCTATTTAATACTTTCAAGTGAGACCTGGTTGCAAGCTGATATGATTGCTGCTTATGTGCTAATACAGTGAATGTAGCATTCACTGTCTCAGTTAAATATTTGATATGCAAATTTACACTTTCAAGATCTTCATGTGTGTGGGTGGTGCTTGATGGGCTGTCGCCCAAAGCAGACTTTAGTAGACTGAGGTTTAAAAAGCCTCCATGTGAAACACTCCAACTCCATTTTGTTCCAATGAGACTATGGCTGTTCTATTAAGAAATTAAAATAATTTACTCTCATTAGACAAGCTAATCAGTTTCTTCGTTCATTGACAAATTATCACAGGTATAAAATCCGTTTTACCCCAGACCTCACATCTCTGTGAGATCAATGAACTCAAGCCTTCGTCAGAGGGGCGCGCGCTCTACAAACTGGAGCGTCGTGAACACAGATCTGTAATACTAGAACATGCAGCACTATGTTCCCCATAATGGACAACAAATAAGCATGGGGCATTTCACGTCATTTTCAAGAACAGCAATGATTATTGCACTGCGTGACTTTTTATCCAGAAACCTGCTCTATGTAGCACCAAGTAAGATGCAAGGGTTTATATTTCCCAATCTTGAATGCATATTTCTATGGCCATGCAGTCGTGCCTGGAGAACATCGTGAACGCGCATGTCAGGTTCGCTGCAGAGATCCTGCTGCCTCGGCTCTTACGAATAATCCTGGCGATGGTGTTGACAACGAGAGGCGACCGTCGGCCGATTTTAGATATTTAAATAGATGACTGGGCAAATCGAAATTATTTTTACACATATCGAAAAAAAATCTCCGCAACCGTACTGTTTGTGGAGGAAGACGCCGCTGCCAGGCCGAGGATAACGTTAACGTTACTGATGGGATTCCCAGTAGTTGCTAGATGGAGAAACCGAGAGGGTGGACTCGTTATAAATAATTAAAATATCCATCTGCTGCTAAAATATAAGGAAAATGCATCTACATCAGGTGCTGACGGGAGCTGTAAACCCCGGAGATTGCTGCTACTCGGTGGGAAGCGTCAATGACATCCCATTCACGGTGAGGTTTTATTTTGATATTATTTGCTCACGGTGACACCCGATGAAGCTAATACGACTGACTAGCTTGTGCTAGCTAGCTAGCATTATATTGGTTGTACACGGGCTGACTAGCGAGCTAACGTACTAGCTAGCCCGGTAGTGTGTTAGCGAAACTGCTGCACCGAGAGATTCACGAACAGTGAGTCAGGACTACTATGGCTCCTATTACTGTCACTATTATAACAAGCCCTCCTATGTTCGCCTCTACAGTTAGTCAAACACTGACAGGCTAACAACTGCAAGTGGATGCTCAAGGTTATTGTCACCACCTATTCTTTTGCCCAAGATGATTTATTTGGTTTGTTCTGAGACAGTTAGCCACTCAAATGACCTTTAGCGGCATCTCGTAGCGTTGCTGCAAGGGAATCCCTTTGCGCAGTCATAACATCGTTGGCAAATATGTGCTATCGGAAACGCATGGCGAAGGTTTAGCAGTGCACATCACTAGTTAACTGTGCATCGGGCTCGACTAAACGCCGCAGCACTCCGGATGAAAAGCTGTGTTTTGCCTGTAAGCCGAACTAGCTAAGCTCGCTCCCATTTGGCGTCAGTCCGCCTCACGGATCATTAGCTCGCTTGTCATCCCAGCATCAGCTGTGCCAGCCATGACGTAGAGAGCCATATATGGATACATGAGCTCGAGGGCTGGCTGGAAGTGTTTAGACGTTGAAAATGACATATCTTATAAAACGTGGTGTCATGTTACCTCATGTTGATGTTGCCGAAATGGAATAAACTTAATGTTACAGTTTTGCCATGGATGTGTAAAGGCTATGTTCTTGCCATAGCTCTCAGTTTGTATGAGGACACTTGCCATCATTTGTCAGTACCTGTATGCATTTGCATACACGCTTATCAAGCAGTATTTAGAACCAGTATCTGTAATGGATTGACCTCTATGGGCTGTAAATATTCTGTTTGTCTGATGTCTGGCAATTTCCCAACATTTCACTTTGCGCCTCGAGTTGATAGGACCGAGGAGGCGAGTCAATATTCCATTTAGTGCAGTGAGACATAGGAAGAGCCTATAAAATTACAGGGTCTCATGTGGTGTCAGGACGGAATAGGGTACTAGCGCAGGCATACATCCTCTTGTGCCACAAAGGTTCAAAACCCTAGGCAGATGCTGTGGTGCTGTTGTTTCAGACGGATCAGTTGAATTCACCACTCTCTGTACTAGAGAGTATAACTGCAGCATCTTGAATCAACTAATTGTAATGAGAGCAGAATATGAAAATGGTGATGGCTTTATTGATTGCTAGATGATCTCTCATAATCTCCAATAAGGAAAACACCTCGCCACCAGTTACTAGCTTCTCTTAGCTGATTGGTCTAACACATCTTTAGCTCAACAAGTCTACCATATACTGTGGGTCTCAGTATTGATAATAATGGAGCAAGCATTTTGTTATCTTTGGCTTACCACTGTAACACAATTATGTTAAAAGCATTTTGCAATTGATACTGTCACTTTCTCTCTGCCATTATTTCTTAGTAAAAGGGGGGACTGAGATCAATTTCCTTGGTAAAGATTTACATCAAACTTAGGATTTATTGTCCCCAGAGATTGAAAGGTGAGAAAATATGCTGCCTACTCTGTCATTATATGGTCCAAAGCCCAGAACGGATACACTTCTAACCTAATTGCATCAAGATGGGAGCAAACCATGTCACACTTTTTGCGATGATGGTTTACGTAGGTGATAGTTGGCATGCCGGTGCCCAAAACCAGATCCTCAAAATCTCAATGGCCTTGCTGATTACCAAAAGCAGTGTGGCCTGATTCATTAAATTCTGTCATCCTAGGCTCACTTTACTCGAGCAACCGTACTGCACACTGCCATTCCTTCATATTGAGAACACTGTGAGCTTGCCTAATGGCTGCCAAATTTGGGCTTGGTCTGTTCCTGCTGCCTTTCAGAGACACTGGGTTTTTCTGGAACACAGACACTCCCCACTCTTCTCATTCCTCTGGGATGTAATGTTTTGTTTTTTTCTGAGAGGAGCGTTTCATCGTCCTTCTCATTTCTGTGATGACTAGAGAGAGGAGGAGTCCCCCTTCCCCCTTCGCTGACCCCAGATCAAGACTGTTTCAATGTAAACAGGCAGGGTTTGGACCCAGGGTCATATCTGCTCCACAACGTACTGTAGGACAGTGCTAGCTATGGAGCTAAAGCCTTGCACATTGCCACAAGGCCCTGGTTTCTATGCCTGGTGTTTTCTTTCTGTGTCTGAGAGGGCATTTGAAGAACACTAGGACATCACGTCCAACGCTGTTACACTCAGACTGACCCCTAGGGCCCCTGGGCCAGACTCTGACACACACACACACACACACGCACACACACACACACACACACACACACACACACACACACACCTAACCTACAACAGCCATCAGTTCATCCTCATAGTTGAGTATAAGGCTTAGGGCCTGCTCTTTCACTGCAGTCATGCCATAGGGAATGACAATGTTTATGGTATGACTATAAGCACTGGGATCAAAGTACAGCACTTTGGACTGTGCCAGGGATAAATGTCTTAATACAGATTGACAGAGAGACCAGGGTACTACAGGTCAGGATTGATCAGACTGTGTTTTCTGTTTACACCTAAGGTTTTTGACTACAGTTTTCATTAAGGCTAAGCCAGCTCAGTCAGTACAGGGTTTAAAAGGAAAGTGTTACACATGGTAGCAGCTGGAGCCGAGGAACACGCTCGCGTGGTTGCATTAATAGGCATAGGGAACAAGTGACATTTGAGGGAATTAAGGCAGAAGTGATCTGTGTCTGTTTTACTTTTGCTTTCCACATGACTGTTCTCTGTGTTTTCTTTTTCTGTCCAGATTTAGAAACAGGATCAGGTCAGTCTGTCTAAAATGAATTTACCCCAAAAAACACAGCTGCCTCCCTACCTCAGGTTGTTCTCTATTATTCAAAGAACATTTAAGATCCTCCTAACCAGCAAGGTGTGAATCTACTTCTCTAGCTCCTATCAATAATGCAAAGATCCTATCTGGATGAACAGGCTGTCCTCCAAAATGAAAAGAAGTGGAGTTTGCAGGCTGTGCTTTTTGAAGCATGAAACACAGGTTCCCCATAGTTGGGCTGAAGAAACTAGCCCAGATTGGAGGAGAAAAAAGTGATTCAGTGATTCCGTAAAAATAGGGATGTACTGATATGCAACTATATCAGAGAATGTCCCCAATACTAAAACCTGATACCAACAGCGTTGTGTAATAGGCTATATCAGGAAGTAAGGTAAAGCAACTTTCCACATATACGTACCTCGCTACCAGAGCAAATGGATTAGACCTGTGTCTCCATTATATTTGTCCTCCAGACTAAAGGGCTGAGTCTCGGGTCGGCATTCACTATCAGACAATACTCATTGCACTCAGAATCTGGCAGTGAATAAGCAGTATTGAGGCATCTGTACATAAATCTTCCAGTAAACGCTGAATGTGAATTAATAGTATGTCTCAAATAAAGGTAAAATGTCATATGAGAAAAAAATAAAAGTATTCCAATTATTACAGTTACTTTTTCTGCTCAACTAAGAGTCATCTGCTTTTGCGAATGTTGTTGTGTTACTGAGAAGTAATATCTATCCATAGCCAGCCCAGCAGCATGCTTGATGTGAGCAGCGTATGTGATTGACAGGGAGGGAACCTCGCTGCTGAAGGCTTGCGCACATTAGGTCAGGTTATTGTGAAAATCTTACATAAAAAACAAGCTAAAAGTGATAAATAGTACAGAACAAAATTCAGGAGACAGACTGCACAGATACCTTGGTGTAGATCCAAGTATAATCACACTTAGAATCAGTTGCTCAGTTGCTTATGAAATAAACGGCTGCCGGGTGCTGTCTGTTTCTGATGCAAATAAACACCCTGACAGGTAGCTAAACAGTCATTTGATTAGTACAGGCGTTAAGTAGACCTTTATGTCTTCATTGTAGCTTTTTGTTTATTGTGTTGAATCTATCATCTGTAGCCTATATGTTTGGTTGTGTCAATGTTTACCTTGAATAAGCATATGTAGCCATCTGTTCCACCATAATACAATGAACAAATAGGCTAGCCCCAATTTGTCCTGCCAGCCTTCAGCACAAGTTATTTTCTGCGTGTGTGTGCATGATGAAAGAAATACAGGACACGCACAAGCCCAAAACAAGAGAACAAAGACATGCTGATAGGTCATCCTGTTCAAGGCAGACACACACATGCTTACCAGCCTGGCTCAGGGTACTACCAGACACAAATTACCTCCCTGACAGAGAGAGTAGGATGGACTCTCGGTCACATACTCTTCCGTGTGTGTGTGTGTGTGTGTGTGTGTGTGGGGGGGGGGGGTGCAGAGCAGTCCTGTGCGTGACGGTGACCGCTTTTAATTCCAGCCGTAATGTGCAGGAGCAACTGCCGCAGTAATAGTAAAGCAAGGACCGCACCTCCTCATCTCTCTTTCTATCTGTCTCTCTCACATAGTGTTCAGCTCTCGGGCACATAAAAACCTACACCATTATTTCATCTCCTGCTACCACTGTATATTATACCCCTGGCTGTATTCTCGCCCTGTTGTGTGACACGGTGGTTCCCTGCCTCTCCTCCTGTTCTCCTGAATAATGAAAGACACGCGCCGTCATCCTGACTGTACTGTGGCTTCGAGGCCAGCTTGCCTGTCTCACAGGTGCTTGCTGCTATTGCTGCCATCCTGCACATGGCTGCCAACCGCCACTGTATCAGCAGCCGCCACTGTATCAGTTTACCCTGCTGCCCATAACCCTAATCCTAGCACAGGTCTGCCCAGGGGGCTGCATTGGCTCTGGTGGAGTTATCCTGGTAGAGTTGAATGTTGTGCTAGTTTCACTGCTGATAAAGATTACAATTTCAGCAGCAAGATTTTTGACTTAAGGGTGCTAGGTCGGGAAGTGAGCTACGTCCACTCAGTCTGCACAATATTATAATGAGTCTCCTTGGTCTACTGGTATTCTCATGAATATTCATAACTGTGGGTGGACTTGAGGGTCAACATGGTCTATGAATGTGTTTTTTTCAGTGTTTAAATACGCATATGCTGTAGAAGTTTTGGGCTACTTATTGTGTAAGAGAAGGTGTCACTTTTTCATGTGTTGGATATCTCATTTTTGAATTCAACTGTTCATTGAAGAGTTAAAATGTCATGGACCCTAACGCAGACAGTTGCCGAACTGCAGATATTCCCAAGGCCTGTAATTGCTGTCAACTCTCTCCTTATATCTCTGTGGTGCTAGTGCTGTACTTGTTTCAATGACATACAAAGATAAATTCTGAGATGGTTTCACTATTATACTATGCTAATGTTATGCTCGTTTCACTAGCATACTCTACTAACGCTATGGTAGTTTCACTGCCATGCTATGCTAATGCTGTTCTAGTTTGAGTGCCTTTCAATGCTTTGATGGTTTCATTGCCGACTTTTTGATTTTAATTCTCACGCACACAATCTCTGTGGGTGGAGTTCGGCTAGTAAATCATCCCAGTTGATAACATCAAGTCGACATTATCAGATATTCATTCTTAATAGGAGATTGGTGATCGAAAAACAGAACTGGAGCACTGATGCATTTTACAGATATGTTGCTCAACTTGGTTCAGTTTAATTCGGTTATTGTGGCTCCAAATGACTCGATCCCTCTTGTTGTGTCCGTCTCTTCTGCAGGCCTATGGCTCCGGCTGTGACATAGTGATCCTGGCCAGTGACTTTGAGTGTGTGCAGATTATCCCAGGAGCTCAGAATGGAAACATACAGGTGGGCTGTGTGGAGTGCTCCCACCAGCTTGGCAGGGTAAGTCTTGAATGCGCGCACACAGACACCTACCCACACACACACACACACGCAATTCCACTTTTCTGTGTACTCAGTAGACATTAGCAATTACGCTAAGCAACAGGAAGGAACATTCAGCCATTTCTTTGCTCCTGTCATGATGTGCTGCCCATGCTCTCCTCTCCTTGCTACTCTGCTCTCCTGCACCCCTCTCCTATGGGAATGACTGTGCAGTAGCACTGATGGGGTGAGTAATGTTGTGATGATGAACGCAGCTCTTTATTTTTAGATCGCTGCATCCTACGGAAACACAGTCTGCATCTTTGAACCAATTGCTACCAACCCAAACAAACGCCACAAGGTGAGCACAACTGCCAGTCTGTCTACCTTTGTCTGAATAACTGTGAATGTTGTGAAAGTTTAAAATGAGAATATGAGTGAAGATCCCCAGTGGATTTGTACCATAGGATAAAGAAACTGACAAACTGTGAACAGGGGCAGATTTGTCGATGTTGATCATCCTTCATAGGAGCCTTCTGGTCTCTATTGTTTCTTTCATCTATTTGGTTCTTAATGTTATTCGTGTGGCCTTGGTCTTGATCATATTTTCAATGATTTACATATCAGAAGACACTTAGTGGAACTATGTATGGATATGTGTGCGTACATTAGGCACATGTGATGGACGGTGCAAAAGGCAGTACCACTAACACCTTTGGATTTTTCTTTCATTGTGACTGATGCCCTGCATGTAACTGCAGAGCAACTGATATCGTCATAGCAATAAAGTATCCAGTGAAAATTAATCACACTTATATGGAAATAACATTGCATGGTGTGGTTGAGAGTGTATGTTGACCTGCTCTCATGTCCTGTCACTAACAGCAGCTTAACTATCAGTGGCAAAAGACAGGACAGTTCTTCCTCGATGCCATCACCTACAACCTGGCCTGGGACCCACAAGGTAGGCCCACGCTTTCTGTGTTTGACTGACTCACTGACTGTCTGACTAACTGAATCCCACTCTACATGCAGCTCCTACTCACAGCTCCCTTCGGTTCGTTTGGAACGATATGAGCATTATGTAAGAGTTACAGTGTGCATGTAGCTCTGTGTGCTGTAGTAATGAATGTGGGACGTGAGGTGTGTAACGTAGCGCTCGTGCGTCCTCAGGGAACCGTATCCTAGCAGCAACCGAGCGCCTCCAGCTGTGGGCTCCTCCTTTGACAGACGCCCTGATAGAGGAGGAGGATGGACAGATCACAGATGACAAGCCCCACCCTGTCCTCAATGACTGGAAGTGTGTCTGGCAGTGCAAGTAGGTCTCCAAAGCCCTGTTCATTTGTGTTTGTGTACGATTTTTTTTGTTTTGTTTTGTTTTAGTGTCACTTTCAGTTTCTTTTTAAATTTGGAGCCATACCTTTTATGGCTCTAACCACCAAAAATAAACAATATGTATATGCGACAACATGATTTTGATAATATCGAAACATTATTACAACAACAGGCCAAAAGCAGGCCAATCTTAAATGTGCAAGAAGCACGCCTTGTGCAACATGCTGAGCTATGTAAATTCAAAGAAACTGTTGTGCAAACACTCTGTCCCTCCTCTCATCTGTCATTCTCCCCACTTTTAAGTGTAATGTCAGTAAAAAGTTGCGTTGACTGTTTGTCACAGCAAGCCACATGTTGAGTGAGTTTGTGTATTATGCTTGTGAGAACACTGTGAAGTGCTTTGTAAAGAGACAGACATATGAAATACTGTCACAGTAATTGTCACATGCTTAACCTGCATGTCGGTGCCTGGGGAAGTCACTAGAATGGGGAAGTGAAAATGTGAAATTCCCACCCACAGCACATGCACAAACAAAGAACCACACACACATTGACAGCTTTCTGGTGAGCTGTTTTCTGTGAGTTGAGGGAGTTTCCTGTGGAGAAGTGAATGTAGCTGATCTCTGTGTTTCTGTGCTCTTTCTCTCAGGACTGCTGCATCTGTTCACACTGCCAAGTGGTCTCCTGATGGGGAGTATTTTGCAACTGTTGGGAAGGTACATAATACATGCAAACCCCAAAACAGCCCAATGTTGAACTAATTGAGTGTTAAATTAAATTGTACGATCCCTGTTAATGTTTGTGTGTGATAACTGACTGTGTGTGTGTGTGTGTTTGTGTGTGTGTGTGCGTGTGCAGGATGACTGCTTACTCAAGGTGTGGTATCCCACCACGGGCTGGCGTTCTGCAGTAGTGGTCCAGGACCCCTCTGATAAGAAGCCTCCTCCTGTTCACTTCTCCTTTGTTTACCTGGCTCACCCTCGCTCTGTCACCGGCATGTCCTGGAGGAAGACCAGCAAGTACATGCCCAAGTAAGAACACACACACACACACACACACACACACACATGCACACACACACAGGGAGGGTGATAATGTGTTTATCAATTCACTTTCTTATACACACCCATTGTCCTCTCAAGCATGATAGAATTTTTTTGGCCCAAACAAGAGATTCTGGATCCCATTCCCTTTCAGTCTAACATGAAAATGAAAAAGGGTTTACGTTTTTTTTTTTTTTACTAAGCCATGTCAACAACTAATGGTAAATGTAATGTATAATATTATTGTATGTTTTTGTGTGGCATTATAAGTAAATAATTATTGTTGATATATGTTTATATGTTCTATATGTGGATTGAGAGTATAAAATTTCAATAACACGTTGCCTTGAATTTTTTTTATTATTATTATTATTATTGTGAGAGGCAAATGTTTTGGGGTGCGCCTATATTTTTGCTGGTGCTCCCAAGTTTACAACATAAAAAAGTTAATTTAGAGCCCTGCCAGAGCTTCCACAGAAACCCAACACTATGGTGCTTTGTTCACTGTGCAAAGCTGAAATGCCACACCGCAGCAGTAACTGCCAAACAGAAAAAAATCCTGATTGTGCAACTGTATGCACATGATGGTGCAGAAGCATGGCAAATGTTAGTCAATGTACACTAGCCCGCTATCCAGATAGTTGGTCACCTTACTATAATTGTATAGCAAGGATACCCTGACTTCTGCTACTAATGTCCAAATTGCTTTTCTCAGATACAGTGATGAAGCTGTATTTACTAGTAGTTTTCCTACAGTGCAAATTCTTATGTGGCTGACTTCCCAGTCTGGTTTGGACACACTTACAGATGTGCTACAACAGTTCAGTAGTTCTGTATGCTGCTATGTTACCTAAATGTAGCTAGCAATACCCATAATTCAGTATCTTACTTGGGTCTGGACATTGGACTCTGTCTGGATTCTATAAATGCTGGAATGTAGTTTGGTTGTAACAACATTTTTTACTGAGAAAATATTGGACAGATTAATCAATAACAAAGTAATCTTTAGTCGCAGTCCTACAGTGGTTTCGCCTATAAATATATCTCGTCTTTCCAGGGGTTCGGTGTGCAACGTGTTGCTGACATCCTGCGAGGACGGCGTGTGTCGGCTGTGGTCAGAGACGCTGCTGCCGGAGGACAGCCTGCTGGGGGGGCAGATCTCTGAGAACACACACTCCTTCAGCTCCAGCCTGCCTGGCCTGGGAGGCAATAAGGACAAGATCCAGCACGCTCTGGAGGTACACTTCCTCTGCATAGTCAGACCTGACCAGAACTCCTTAGTATATTTTTCATGAAGGGATAACCTAATCCTGCTCTCTCTCTCTCTCTCTGTCCCGTCTTTGTGTTTTGCTTGACCAGTCTATCCACCACCTGAAGCATCTGCGCCGGGGCCGTCGACGGTCCTCTGCTCTGGTGGCACACACTGAGCTGCTGCCCTCTCAGCTGGGCACACAAGACACACACACACACCGCCACATCGCACACCATGCCAATGCCCTGTGTCACTTCCACATCTCAGCCAGTATTAATCCCAACACAGGTAGGGTGTCTTTGCTGGAACAGGCTAAGCAGCATTTCTGTATGTCTTCACCACAGATCCTGAGATGCGTCATGACACATCTCTTAAGGCCAAAGTCTTACTGACTTTCTCTAATGGTGGAATCAGGCTAAATCCATAATGCATTTGTGTTGCTGCAAAAGGATCCCATTTCTCAATCATTTTGAGATCAAACTGATTAGACCTGATTATTGTTTTAAGTTGTTTTAAGTATTACTTTGTTGTTGCAAATCTTTATTCACGGATCACAAAAATTAGATGAAGAGGTATCAAAACAAAAATTTGTTTCATTTTACGCAAGTAGAAAAGTAGAAAGTAAGTAGAAAAAATCCAACATGTAACACCCTCATTACAATGCAACAGTATGATACAGCAGTAATGAATTCTGTCATTGGAAATAAATGAATTTCCTTTAGAGAGCAGCGCACTCAATGGAACTGTGATCCCGACGTAAGCCTGAGGAATGTTTTATTCACTCTCTTTTTCTCCCTCCATTCATCCATCCATCCCTCCCTCCTCCCACTTCCCTCCTCGCTCTATCAGACATCCCGTCGGTGCTGGCTGACTCTGCAGTGTTCAGCCCAGAGGACGGGACAGGTGGGGGGGGCTTCGTGGTCCACTGGCTCAACAATAAGGACCTCAGCTTCACTTCCTCCATGGACCTCTTCATGCTGCAGCTCCGCAAGCTCTCCGAACAGCAGCTGGACCAGACTACTGAGGACCCACTGGACCCCGAGGGCTCCCCCATGAAGTTTGACTTTGGTATGACCCACAACCAGGCGAACGCAGATTTCTTAAAACGCCTGGACTTAAGTTCAAGTTTTATTTCTAGTTATTTATTTATATGATAGTTATTTATATAGCCCTTTATCACAAGCATGTCTCAGAGGATTTTACAGAGAATGAGCCTAACTAGATCTAACATCAGTTGTGAGCAAAATGATGTAGGACAAACATAGTGAAAAGCCACACAAGCAGATTTTCGCAAGACAAACAGCCTACCTATTCTACATAGCCTAACCTCGTAGTGAAAAAGCACATTGCTCTCTGGCTTTCTAGACCTGGACGAGATGTCGGACAAGGCGTCCTCGGAGCAAGGCGAGGAGGGCGAGCCCGGGGAGCAGGGGAGCACCAAGGCCTCTTCCCCCGGCTCCAGCTCCAGCATGCCCCTGCCCTCCATGCTGCTGGAGAGGAAGATGGAGACGCTGACCCTAGAGTGGAACAAGAGCCCCGACATGCTGTTCACCATCCACCCTGCCGACGGCTCCTTCCTGGTGTGGCACGTCAAGTACTTGGACGAGTACATCCAGGGCATCTTCAGGCAGGTTCAGGTGAGCAAACCCAAGCAGTCGCACACACACACACTTACTCCCTCATGCTGCGTTCACGCCATGTGGGAAGAAACTGAAGAATGGGATGACATCTGGTTGCTACAAGTTCATTTGTTTAAGTGAACACCCACGTTCATTTTTATTTATGAACTTCAAACAAACTGCAGCAGATATCACTTGCTTTTCGTAAGTAGCTGATTGTATTAGTGTGAATATAACTGATAATTCTGATTTTCATTAACTTGAACTGCTGAGATTGGTGGTTTCACTGCCATGTTCTGTGTTGGCACACTTACACAATTTGTGATATAAAGCAGGAGATATCGGAGCCAACCAGAAATACCCACCTGTCCTACTTGTAATTACCATTAGGAGGCTGACAAGAACATTTTTTCCGCAGTCGGCAGCTCATATGTACAGTAAATCCGACATGGTGTGAATTCCTCACTGAATCCCTCTGTCACTCACTCACCCACTCATTCACTCACTCACTCACCCATGCTGTGGCAGCATTGTAGCTGTAGTTGTACTTTGCGCAAAGTGTAAGGTGACTCAGCACTCCCCCAGCCTTATGTAAGACTCCTAATATTCGTTCCTTCTTCAAGACGTGAGACACTTCACTCCTCTATACCTATTAAAACTTTGTCACGATTTACAAAATCATTTTCAACAAATCGTGTGTGTTCTTTGTTGAGCAGTAGGCTATTTACTTAATGGGAAATTAAATTTGTATTATTGTGACAATTTAACTTTATGAATCTTCACACTTTTCACATACTGTAACTCCTGTATTCCTCTTCTAGTATGCAAATGAGAGGATCTGTAGAGAATCTGTACTTGTTCTTCCAGTGGTTACATTTTTCTTCTTCTTTCCCACTCTCTTTCCAGGTGTCCTTCTCCTCTCGTATTCCAGTGGCGTTTCCCACAGGCGATGCCAACTCGCTGAGTAAAAATATCCTGATGTACGCCTGCACTTTGACCGAGGGGGAGAGTCCCGGGGCGGGGGAGCAGGGGAGGAGGGCTCAGCGTGTCTCCCACTCTGCCTCAGCCTCAGCTGGCCTGGGTTCGCCCGCCCTGGGCCCCTCTCTCAACCCCCGCCCCGGCATCGGGCCTGCCGTCATGATGGTCTCCAAGCACGTCGATGGGTCTCTCAACCAGGTGACAGATTGCTGGAAAAAAAAAGGAACTTCTTTTAAAGGGATGCACCATTTTTTGGGGAGGTTGGCCCATGGTCAACATACTCGTTAAGTGAACCAAAATCATCCATGTG
Organism: Centroberyx gerrardi; assembly: GCF_048128805.1. Classification (NCBI taxonomy): domain Eukaryota; kingdom Metazoa; phylum Chordata; class Actinopteri; order Beryciformes; family Berycidae; genus Centroberyx; species Centroberyx gerrardi. The sequence continues at coordinate 8,406,627 of NC_135997.1, forward strand.
TCCCCAGTAGATAATTTGCTCCGGTGCTCCATGCGTGTTGAGTGATAGTAGGCGACTAGCATTATCCTAAAAAAAGACTGACTTTTTTGTAATATAGTAGTACTTGGTGCATTCCTTTACCCCTCCTGAAGCCCTAAAAATATCATACCAGTACCACATTTCAAATCATAAACCTATTAATGAATTCCTCTATTTGTGTATATTGAGCCATCTTCACAGCCCTCACTAAAGTTTTCTGTGGCTCCTTCTGTCTCCAGTGGGCAGTGACGTTTGCCGAGCGCTCTGCCTTCTCCAACGTACTGACCGTGTCTCACAAGTTCCGGTACTGCGGCCACCGCTTCCACCTGAACGACCAAGCCTGCCACACGGTGCTGCCGCTGCTGCTGACCTCCTCTCACCACAACGCCCTGCTCACCCCTCCTTCAGCACCCGGCAGCCTGGAAGGAGAGCAGCCCCCTTCCCTGCCCCCTCCCAAGGGACTTCCCAGGTATGGAGCAGTGGGGGAGGCAGAATAGGGAGGCATGGATGAGAAGAGGCAGAGAAACCAGCCTGGTTCCAGACTCCTGAATCGTGTTCTGCCCACTCTTCAGATTTTGTCGGGTGATTCAGAAAGTCTGGTGTTGCCCTAGTCAGCGGCTTGTTCTCGCTCGGAGAAACAATCAAAATCAGCAGGAGTTTGAACCGTTCGTGCAACATTTTTTCGCTGGTGTTTCGGCAGAATAGATTTGTTGAAATTACCCCCTTAACCAATATATTGTCTTTGCAAAGACAATATTTTTGTCAAAAACAATTGACATTCTCAGTAAAGTTGGTAAATACGCCCAGCCCCCCCCCCCCCCCCCCGCCCCCCCCAAGAAGAGATGAGGAAAGGAAAGGATGGATGAAGAGAATTGCTTTACATGCTACTTAGTACAATTGACAATGCTTTTGTGAGTGATGGTTAGTTCTAATCCAGCGTTGCTTGTGTACTTCCAGGAAGCAGCTTCGTAATGCAGCTACAAGGACCTTCCACGACCCCAACGCCATCTACAGCGAGCTGATCCTGTGGAGGGTGGACCACATCGGTCCCCTGTCCTGCACTGGAGGGGTCTCTGAACTGGCCCGCATCAACTCTCTGCACACCTCTGCCTTCAGCAATGTGGCTTGGCTTCCCACACTGGTGCCCAGCTCTGTGCTCGGTAAACACATACAATACTGTGGTCATGCACACCATATATTTTTGTTATGGATGTAATGTTTAACCTCAGTGCTTTATGACAGTGATATATGCAGAAATATTCCTGTTAAGAGTAAATAATTGTCAAGGTTAAATCTACAGGAAAGTGCCATTTATGCTGAATCATCTGAGGTTTTGCTCAGAGAGCTGTTATCTTGGGATATTATATAAGCAAACCTACTTAGTGGTTGGTGAATCTTCTTCTGTAACAGAACAAGATGTTACTGTGACAGTTTTGTTTTTCCAAGGAGCACAGGTGCTTGAAAAATTTAACAGCACGGGAAAGAAATTTAATAACATGATATGTAAAAAAAAAAATAATGAAAATGCTGATTCAGACTTTGAATTAAGTTGCACATTTGCTTCTTTTTTTTTTAGCATACATTTATTTTTAGTCGCATATGCTCCTAAAATGGTTGCACAATGTAGAGCCCTGCACAGTCACTTGAAACACGTTTAAATATTTATTGACATACTCTCTACTCTAGGGTGATATTTGGTTCACTATTTGATAGGACAAAATTAATGCAAACTAATCCATTCTTTATGAATCCTATATATTGCTTTCCTTAGGAACCTACTGTAACAGTGCCAGTGCCTGCTTCGTGGCATCAGATGGTAAAAACCTGCGTCTCTATCAAGCTGTGGTTGATGCCAGAAAACTACTGGATGAGCTGTCAGATCCTGAGACATCTGTGAGAGTGCACGCGCGCACACACAATCACACACACACACACACACACACACTAAACGAACAGAGCACAAACAGTCTAACGTTATTGCTCACTGGGATGTGATATTCTTTGGTTTGAGTCCTTGTCATTTACCATTACACAGAATTTGATGTAACTGACTCTTGTGCTATTTTGGGAGAGCATCTACTGTATGTAGAAACCTAGCTTGGATGTTAGAGGAGAGAGTAGTGGGGAAGAGTGGCAGTGTTATTGGGGTTATCTAGTGCCTCCCATCACAGATGTTTTGTAGAGTTAGACCCACAACAGAACCAGCCTAGTCCACAGCAGCTCTCAACACTGATCAGTATTGTACTCACCTACACCACCCTGTACCCACACTTAAGACTTACATCTAGTTCACATTATATCCAATAATGTTTAACCTTATTGGTCTCAGCAGCATAGGCTAAATGGATAGCTGACCCTTTTTGTATGTGTGTGCCTGTTTAGAAACTGGTTGGTGAGGTTTTCAACATTGTGAGCCAGCAGTCCACTGCCAGACCCGGATGTATCATAGAGTTGGACGTCATCACCAATCAGGTTAGCAGCTGCTCTGCTCTTTTCACACCCACCTCAGATCAATTCTGGGGAGAAATCACAGCTTGAAATCCTGAAATCTTCAGACGAACAGACAAAGTAAACCTGTCCAATGCTGTTTCCTTGTGCATCCAGTGTGGCTCCAACACCCAGCTGCTGCATGTGTTCCAAGAGGACTTCATTCTAGGTTATAAGCCACAGGAAGAACCAGAAGTGTACACGTCTACTTTCCCCTCTGCTGAAGGTAGGGCATACTTCACTATTATCACTCTGTCTAGTACTATTTCTTTTTACTCGGTCTGAAAACGAGTGAATGAATGATGTGAATGAATCTAGGATGTTTGGCATTTTTGCAAACATGACTGGAGCGTAATGTAGTTATAAGAGGGTTTGAATGTGTTTGTCCACCTCCAGATTACAACCCTGCCCCGTTCTCTGAGAAGTTCTTCCTGGTGGTGATAGAGAAGGATCTCAACAGGAACTCTGTCCTGCAGATGTGGCACCTGCACCTCAAGTCTGTCCAGGCCTGTATGGGTGAGTGTAGGCTACACGCGGATGACCAGCTATTGTCATAATTAGACGTTTTTCCGGATATTAGCATGTGTTAAATAGGAGCACTAACAACATTTGTGCAGTGTTAGGCTTGAAAGAATTAATTGTAAAGGTATACCTCTTTATAATGTTGCCGTCTCTGTGTGTACAGACGAGCCGGTTCCAGATTATAGCTTCCAGAGCCAGCTGATGGTTCCCAATCAGGTGATGAATGCCGACTCCTCCCCAGAGACTTCCCCCATCAGCCCCTTGCCCCGGTCAGCCTCCACAGCCAACTTGCAGTCAGCCAGCAAGCTCATCCTCAGCTCCAAGCTGGTGTACAGCAAGCGGCTGGACCTGCCCCACGGGGTGGAGGTCACCAGGGCCACGCCCTCTGCAGGTAGGGATGGACACACAGTCTTCACACACACACTCAGACCATTGGACAGTTGCCTAATTAAAGGCAATGCTCTGTGCAACATTTTTAAACATCAGTGTATCACTGACAGTTTGCTTGTGATACCTTGGTGTAATTACCATAATAAAATGAGATCGTAGCTGAGACGATTGATAGCCTCTATCTCATTTATTTTTTTATTTTATAGGCTAATGCTATACGTAGCACCTATGATCATGATCAACTGAGATCACATTAAAACAAAGTGGCCCTGAAGAAGGCTAAGCCCAGCACCAGTCACAACACTGACCGCATGAAGGGGTTTTCTCTAGTCTCCAATATTCTCCTTCCTCTCCCTACCATAGGACATCTGAGTTCCTCCTCCATCTACCCGGTGTGTCTGGCTCCATACCTGATCGTCACTACCTGCTCCGACTCTTGCGTGCGTTTCTGGCACTGCACCGTAGAGGGAGAGAAGGGGAACAGCGAGGAGAAGCAGGATAGCCGGATCTACCGCTGGGAGCCCTGGGCACTGCTGAACGAGGAGGAGGACAACAACAGCGCAGTGTGTGTGTCGGGACGTCCCGTAGCAGTGTCCTGCTCCTACACTGGGAGGCTGGCTGTGGCCTTTAAACAGCCACGACAGGGACAGGTGGGAGACATTAACCTGTACCAGTGTTTACATTCAGTTACATCCAGATCTTACCTCATTGTTCAGCCCACCCATTACATTTGGAATTGGAGCACCTTCCATATATCATGAAATAAATATTTGAGTAAGAGCCATTCTTAACCTGTAACACCTACTGGTACTGATCCTGGAATAGGCCCAAGAGTAAAGCTGGGTCTCAGAATGAAAATTACCCCCACACTCATCTACCAAAACCCTACAGGAAGCACCGCTCACACATATTGATTCCTTTGTATCATAAGATTAGCTAAACTGTATCGTCCCTGCAGGAAAATTTGTCTTAGACATCAAAGCACCAAGGACATAAAAGCAGTAAATGAAAACGGTAACAAACAGCAGCATGGGATAGAAGCATCATATACTCATCATCAAAGGATAAAACACATGATACAATCAGTCCATTAGATAAAGATACATTAGATACATGATGGATTCATGCAGCACATTATTTAAAATCTGTGCTAATTGTCATGGTCTCAGAGAGGCCATTAACTTTAGCTAGTTGGGTTTGTGTAATGGGAAAGCAGTGATACTACCTGATTATGTGAGGGTTCCACTTCCAATTTGTGCAGCTGTCTGAGTAGTATATTCAAGCCTAAAATGGTTCAAGTCCCCTGGGATAAGAACCAGAGCCTCTTGTGTGCACTTCAATTGTGTCTGGATGCATTCTACTAAATGAATGGCTGCCTGCTTTGACTCACCGCTTGGGGGTGACATAAACTGAGCAGACAATGATGCTGCCAATCTCCTGGGGCAGGTAAAACAGTCTTAGACTCAGACTAAGGACTTGTATGCAACTGGGGTTGCTTACAGTCTCTCTCAGAGTGTAGTTCCTGCACCACAGATCATTGACACAAATCCCCCTGCTTTTTGTTTCACTAACTCCTCATTTCTTTCTGCCCCAATTAGACAGAAGCCATATAGCTCAACCATTGAGCTTGAAATGTCTTTATAGAGCCACAATTCATCGAAAACCCTCAGGCAGGAATCATGGTATTCGTAGCATTTTTTGGAGTAGTATCACCATTAGAAGTGGTGGTCTTGTCTTCCTCCTCTGTGGCCTTATCTCGCCCACAGATGCCACTGGATGTTGGTGATCTCCACAGGCACCTCTGCGATAAGTCTGTGGGAGTTGAAGCACTGGTGTGGCACAGGGATATCAGATTATTTCTGGTATAAATCCTAGGCACTATGTCCATATCAACAGGTGTATACATTGCTGTGGATTTAGCAAAAGATCCAAAAAGTCATGGTCATACACTTGAGTAGTGCCATTGTCCTCATCTTTCAACAGTTCTATAAAAGAATGAACTACGGACATTCAGGACAAACAATGAAGCAAACAAACGTACAGGTAGCAGAGCCAGAAAGCTTCTTGGTCCAAGACTACATTTAAGTCCCCCATCGGAGAACATCTCTTCTTCTTATGTAACTTTTTTTTTTATCCAGTGAAGAATTTATTGAGCTCATATTACTTTATCTTGTATTCATGCAATGAATTCTCCTCAGTATCCCCCTTCTTGCACTATTTATTTTCTAAGCTTTAAGGTTCGACATGTTTTGACAAAGTGCTGTTCTTTCCCCAGCCCCAGGGCTCAGGAGGGGACTTCTCGATGCATGTGTCCATCTATGAGTGTGAGTCTACTGGGGGCTCAGAGTGGGTGTTGGAGCAAACCCTCCACCTGGACGACTTCACCAGACCCTCCTCAACCCTGGATCCACGAGTCAGCGTTGACTCCAACCTCTTTGTCTACAGCAGGTCAGGAGGCCACTAATGCTTGTTTGTTTGTGTGTGTGTGTGTGTGTGTGTGTGTGTGTGTGTGTGTGTGTATCCACATCTTTGTCTGTGTCAGTCACTGTGAGTTAATCAGTACGAGTGTTTCATAACTTAAAAGTTATTTTTCCATGTCAGATCTGACCTGTACATGAGCAGAGACCACAGCTCCCCCAACATCAAGCACTATGTCCACCTGGACTGGCTGTCCAAGGAGGATGGATCCCACATCCTGACCGTGGGAGTCGGATCCAACATCCTCATGTACGGCCGCATCTCCGGCATGGTCAACGAGCAGACCAGCAGCAAGGAGGGGGTGGCGGTCATCACCCTTCCCCTAGGGGGCAGCATCAAACAGGGCATCCGCTCTCGGTGGATCCTGCTCCGGTCCGTGGACCTGCTGTCCTCCGTGGACGGCACACCCTCCCTGCCAGTCTCCCTGTCCTGGGTGAGGGACGGCATCCTGGTGGTGGGCATGGACTGCGAGATGCACGTGTATGCCCAGTGGCGCCAGGACAGGAAACCTGGGGAGGGCGAGGAAGGCAGCTTGTCATCTGCCGACAACATCGCAGGGGGTCAGACCGCGGTTACCTCCTCAGCCTTTGAAGGGAGAGCCAGGTCTAAGAGTGTGTTTGAAGGGCCCACTGCGGTGGATGAAGCTCTTCGTGCCCCAGCAGGACTGCAGGACGGGGGGCTGTTTGAGGCGGCTCACTCCCTGTCCCCCACTCTGCCTCAGTACCATCCCACCCAGCTGCTGGAACTCATGGACCTGGGAAAGGTTCGTCGTGCCAAGGTGGGTCTGTTTCTGCTCCATCCAGTGGCTCAAAAACATGACAAGGATTACCACATGCTATTTATTTAGTTAACATTTATTTGATAGTTTGAGGTCATGTTGTCAGAGCACAGGTTCAGATGTGCTAGGACAAAAGTGCATTCATTCCTTTAGCCATCACTAAGCTACACAGACTGTGGCGATAGCTGAGACCATGTGATCAATCTCTATCCTTTTTAATGCACCTATCAATAACTATCCCATAAATGCACTTGACTGATATTATACAACAGCACTTTATGTTACTAAGTATACTTTGAATTATGTAATAACTGTGGAATGATTGCTAAAACGAGAAATGACTGGGTGTTTTGACTGAATGTTATTGTGTGTGCTTTTAAGCTGCACACTAAATTGGAAAAGTTAAAGTCTCTAATCGGTCTCATCTAATCTACATCATTGCATGGTCCATTGGCCTCCCGTCCATCAGGCCATCCTATCCCACCTGGTGAAGTGCATTGCCGGTGAGGTTGCCGTGGTGAGGGATGTGGAGGCAGGTGAGGGCGGGGCCAGGAGACATCTGTCCAGGACCATCAGCGTGACTGGCAGCACAGCCAAAGACACCATCGTGGCCGGCCGCGACGGAGGCAGGGACTACACAGAGATCAACTCCATCCCTCCCCTGCCCCTCTACGCCCTTCTGTCAGCGGACCTGGACACCTCCTACAAGGGAGGGGAGGAGGCCACCAAGGGAGCCAAGGTGGCCGAGGGCGAGGGGGCCCAGAAGAGCGCAGAGGACCAGTACGCCGACCTCTTCCAGGTAGGTGGAGTTGGAGAGTTCTGCTTTTGTTGTTAAACGTACAGTCCCGCTGATATTTTAACACCCATCCTCCTGTGTTAACAGGTGCAGGCGGTGACCACCGATGACTTTGTGAGCTTTGCCACTGAGAAACCAGAGAAGAAGTCTCGCGTCATCAACCTCTCTCAGTACGGTCCTACCTATTTTGGACCAGAACACGCCCAGGTACTGCTGGATGTTTTAGCAGGGCATCCAATTTAAAACATTAAAATTGTGTCATTCCCAATGTAGGGTGTGGTTATCATTTTTTTGATAAGGATTTCTTCCTGGGATGACATTTGACTCGACTCTCCCTTTCTCCCCTACTCACCTTTCTTCTCTCATCCCTGCTCTCTGCTTCCTCCTTCCTCCCTTCCTATTCTTTCCCTTCTTCCCTTCCTCCCCTTCTCTCGCTGCCTCCCTCTGTGTGTCCAGGTATTGTCCAGTCACCTGATGCACTCCAGCCTCCCAGGTCTGACCAGGCTGGAGCAGATGTTCCTGGTGGCCCTGGCCGACACTGTCGCTACCACCAGCGCCGAGGTCACCAGCTCCACTGACCAGCAGTACACAGGTCAGTATGTGTTTGTGTTGCTTTGCTTTATTTGTTTATTTGACAGGGACAGCGCATTATGTAACATATTGCACCACAGTATAACCGGAGGCTATTTTGCATCTGTAGTGCCTGGGCAGGAGTCATCAGTACATTAAAATGCAATAATACAAAGCACAATAAGCTAGTGCACTATAATTATAATATGCTATTTGATCTGTAAAGTGCAAAAGTCATGCATATAAATAAGCTATAATACGCTAAAAAAAATCAATGCAATATAAAGTATTTCATTTAGTAGCCAAACCATATAACTAAATCTCTCTCTGTGTCTCTAATGTACACAGAATTGGTTGTTTTTTAGGCCAGTTTAAAGTTTTAGTTTTAGTTTTTAGGTGTTGGTTTGTATGCTCACTTGTATGTCAATAGTCACCTGGGACAGTAGGCTGCCATAGTGTTAAGAGGGACTATCCTTCAACTGAATGACCCAGGTTCAAGCCCTCAGGTTGCCAAGCATCCTCAGGCAAGACACTGACCAGCTCCAGGGCTGTTATTCTGTAGTTGACCTGCACTCTGACCTCCCTGGAGGGGGAGCAAGGGAAAAGACAATTTTCTTACAGGGATCTATATAGTATCACATTATTGTTAATATGTTCGTTTTTGTGTGTAATAGATCAAATTTAAGCATGTTAGCGTGTTGGCCCGCCTCAATGTCTGTGAGTCCATCAGATGTTGCCCTTAGTAAGAGATCATATCGTATTAAAGCCAACTAAAGGTTATAGAAATAAAAGCTAATCATCGTTCCTGGTTATGGTTATTATCTCCAGCCATCAAAACTTGGTAACATAAACAATAGTGTTTATACTACACTTAACTGTATAGAAACACACAGAGTGCTCGTTCATCACAAGACAAACACACATAATTATCTTTGTCTTTTTCCTCCAATTTTCCATCATATATATATTTAGTCTTTTGAGAGGAAGACATTAGCAGGTTGTTCCAGTGCTAAGTAAGCACAGAGAGGGTAAGAAGGTTCAGGGACAAGAGACATACTCTCTGACAGGACCACATGAACTAGAGTGACACTGGATTTGTAAAGGGCTTTGCCCTTTGCAGAAATGCTGCCATTTCAGTAGAGTGATCCGCTGCTCTATGGAAGGACCATGGAAAGGTTCAGAGCTGCATGGTGTTGTGTTTCTGTAGGTGGCGAGGCTCTCGATGAGTGTGGACTGAGGTACCTGCTGGCCATGCGTCTTCATACCTGCCTGCTCACCTCTCTGCCCCCCCTCTACCGCATGCAGCTGCTCCACCAGGGTAAAACTCACCAACCAACATACTTCTGCTGAATACTGAAAACAAAAAAACATTGTTCTATATAACTGTGTTATCACTATCTTATCAGATTTTGTGATCGAGAGATTCAGATTTCCGGTGCACTTGATCTTGACAATCAGCTCCAGACATCTTGCTCTATCTGTGTCTCTGTCTCTCTGTCTCTGTCTCTCTGTCTGTCTCTCTTTCTCTCTCTCACTTTCTCTCACTCTCTCTCGCTCTCTCTTTTTCTCTCCATCTCTCTCCCTCATTCTGTCTTTCTCTTTGTGGCAGGCCTGTCAACGTGCCACTTTGCATGGGCCTTCCACTCGGAGGCGGAGGAGGAGATGCTGAACATGATCCCGGCCATGCAGAGAGGCGACCCCCAGTGGTCTGAGCTCCGGGCCGTCGGAGTGGGCTGGTGGATACGCAACATCAACACACTGCGCAAGATGGTGGAGAAGGTACCGGGACAAGCTCAGACCAGCCCCATAGAAGACTAGATTCGCTGTACATGAACACTGTGAAAGTTGGAAGCTGCTTCACAGTATAAATTAATTTGATTTGAGGGATTATAAGGCTTTCAAAGGCACTTGATCAGTCCTAAAGGTCCAGATATCCTCTAACATTAACATGTCACCCCATTCTTTCACTTCTTATGATATGATGTGAATACAGCATTAGCAACACATTAGTACTGGTGTGAGTCATGATTTGCAGTTAGTGCATTGATGTTTAAATTAACTTTTATGCTGTCAAAGATGTGCATTTATCAAATATTTTACAGCAGCTTTGAAATATGACTCTTCGCTAATCAGAACTGAAAACTGGAACTGTTCGTTTAATATAACTGTAATATTTATGTGATCAGGTAGGTAAAGCTGCATTCCAGAGACACAATGACCCATTAGATGCTGCTCTGTTCTACTTGGCCATGAAGAAAAAGGCTGTCCTGTGGGGCCTCTTCAGGTGGGAGACTGTTTCTATATGCAGCAGAATTCATTTGTATTTAGTCAATGTTTGATTTTCATTTTAAGTTCCCATCAGAATCGTTATGTGTGTCCAAGCTGTGTGGGTTTTTTCTCTCAGGTCTCAGCACGATGAGAAGATGACTCAGTTTTTCAAGAATAATTTCACCGAAGATCGCTGGCGAAAGGCAGCTCTGAAAAATGCATTTTCCCTGCTGGGCAAGCAGCGCTTTGAACAGTCCGCTGCCTTCTTCCTTCTGGCTGGATCACTCAAAGATGCCATAGAGGTGTGAACAACACACACACACATTTACACTCAAACACACAAAGATACACACACCATACCATAGCTTATAGCTGTTGAGTCTATTCCAGATTTCCATTGCCCTCGCACTGGAAACTTGGCATAGCCTTGTTTTATGGAAATACAACAGAAGGTGTGAAGGTGTGTCTGTGAGAGAGAAACATTATGTTACTACTTCACAGACAGCGCAGTTCTGTGTTGCTGAGAGAGCTGGATATTCTCCAGCTCTGAGCCTTTAAACCACATGAGAGAAGTCTAAACTCCATCGATAAGATACATAAACAGCTTGCGTAGTTTGCCTTGGCTTGGGATTGCCATACCACACAGTCAAAACACACAGATAGGCAAAAACTGGGTATACAAGAGTGAGTTTCGTATGCTGCAGCTCTATGTGGCGATTGCAGTGGGAATCACTACCTCAATAGCTTAAATTTCTGTGAAAATGTTTCAGGCAGAATTCAGTCTCTGCCAGCTCACTTTACTGCGACACCATTTCATCCACTTTTGAAATGTTGTAACCCAGTCCCTCCTCTCCTCTGCGGCTCCATGGTGTGTAGGTGTTGTTGGAGAAGATGGAGGATCTCCAGTTAGCCATGATAGTGGCCAGGCTGTACGAGGCTGACTTTGAGAGCTCGTCCACCTGCCAGGGCCTCCTCTATGAGAAGGTCCTGGGCTGTAACAGGGACGGCAGCGGTTACCACTGCTCCAGACTCCACCCCGACCCCTTCCTCCGCAGCATCGCCTTCTGGATCATGAAGGACTACACCCGAGCCCTGGACACGCTGCTGGAGCGCATCCCCAAAGACGATGACGAGAACCCCGGTCAGTTGTTAGTTAAACTTGTTAGTTTGTTAGCATGCATATCACTTGCAGTGGGTGCTGTGCTAAAATATCCATACGATAGAAGTCCTAGTGACCTCTCTTTTTCTCTTTTTCCTCCCCTTCTTCTCTTCATCATCCTTCTGTCTCAGATGTGATGGTGAAGTCGTGCAACCCTGTGGTGTTCAGTTTCTATAACTACCTGAGGACGCACCCCCTGATCATCCGTCGCCACTTTGCATCCCCGGAGGGCACAGCGGCCACTGTGGGCCTCACCGCTGAGAAGAGCAGCGCAGATGAGATCAACCTCATAGAACGCAAGCTCTTCTTCACCACCGCCAACGCACACTTCAAGGTCGGCTAATTTTATTGTGACAGTGCGTCTCAGCGTTACGGCCACTACTTTTTCTTTTATAGTTGTTTTTTAGTCTGATAAAATGTAAATTAAAAACAGCAATAGGAGAATGTCTGACAGTTTTTACTTTATCCCAATCTTCTGTAGGTGGGCTGCCCAGTCCTGGCCCTGGAGGTGCTCTCTAAGATACCCAAGGTGACCAAGAAATCTGTCTCCTTGCCCCTAAGTAAAGGTTCATCCATGGCCAATGTGAACTCAAGCCAGCCGCTGGAGAATGGCACCCAGGGAGGCATGGACTGGGGCGCCCCAGCAGCCCCTACGCAGGCCTGGGGAGCCAACGATAACGCAGCTGGGCTGGACTGGAGCCAGCCTCTGGTCAAGGTGGAGGACGAGGGGCTGCAGCTGGACTGGGGAGGTGACAAGGAGGATGATGAAGAAGATGAGGATGATGATGGAGGTCTGACCATGAAGAAACCAGAGACTGAGTCCAAAGCAGACGGAGGCTCAGGGATTGGCGGCTCGGGGCTGCAGAGGGAGGACTCTCAGGTAGTATTAACATGGTGTAGCTAGAAACCACTAGAACAATTACAAATACTTGAAGCTAGGTATGGTCATGTTACCGTATATACCTGAAAGATTTTTTAAAAAATTGGTATTTTAACTCACTCTCATCATTAATTTTTTCAGGGTGAGTCGGAGGTGGACGTGATAGCAGAGCAGCTGAAGTTCCGTGCCTGTCTGAAAATCCTCATGACAGAGCTGCGTACATTGGCCACAGGCTACGAGGTGGACGGAGGGAAGCTCCGCTTCCAGCTCTACAACTGGCTGGAGAAGGAGATAGGAGCCATGCACAAGATCTGCAACTACAAGGTGCATACTGATAAATTTGATGTTGCCTATTCAATCTTATGTTTGTTCTCTTATGCATTACCACAGATTAGCAAATGTGTTTTTTCTCCTCACGGTTGACGATGGTTATTCACCATAGTTATTGAACACACAGGTGGAGGGGAAGGAGGAGCGTTCAGAGATGGAGCACTGGGGCGAGCGTGCGGGGTCGGTGGACATACCGGATGACGCCCTGGAGCGTACGGATGCCGGGGCCTATGAGCGCCACCAGATGGAGCGGCGCCGGCTGCAGGCCAAGCAGCAGCACTCTGAAAGGCGTAAGGCTTGGCTGAGGAAGAACCAGGCCCTGCTGAGGGTCTTCCTCTCCTACTGCAGCCTGCACGGAGCCAAGGGAGGAGGAGTCACCTCCGTACGCATGGAGCTCATCTTCCTTCTGCAGGAGAGCCAGCAGGTATACAGGCACAAACACAAGTGTCTTCTGTATTCTTCTGCTGGGTCAATGCCAAACAATTTTTCTTCAGCAAAAGTAAATCCACATCTTCGTCTCTCTCTCTCACTCTGTAGGAGACTACAGTGAAGCAGCTGCAGTCTCCCCTGCCTCTGCCTACCACACTGCCCCTGCTATCAGCCAGCATCGCCCCCACTAAGACAGTCATAGCCAACCCTGTTCTCCACCTCAGCAACCACATCCACGACATCCTCCACACCATCACCCACATGGAGGCTCCGCCACACCCCAACGTCATGGATGACCGGGTCAGACTTCATATAAGAATCCAACTTGTTTTAGAAAACGTCTAGCGCTCCGTTGGAGCTGCTGCTCTCTGGCAGTCATCTAAAATGGTTCATTTAAATGGAAGCTCATGTTGAATAATTGAAACTTAAAATGTGTGTCTTTCACCCCCAGGTGAATGCGCTGCACACCCTGGCAGCATCTCTGTCTGCCTGCATCTATCAAGCCCTGTGTGACAGCCACAGTTACAGGTTCTCTCTCTCTCTCTCTCTCTCTCTCTCACACACACTCACACACACACACACACACACACGCACACACACAGTGTGTGTGCTTCTGCAATGCAGTGCCACAAGTGCAGCAGGGTTTGCGAGCATTTCAAAGTTCCCTCCCAAAAAAAGGAAATGGTCTTTACAAGTCCATGCAGTGCAACAGGTCTAACAGGCTCTGCAAGCATTTTTAAGTTCCTTCCCAAAACAAGGAAAAGGTCTTTACGACTACACCTTAACAACATTTTTTTAGTCCAGTAACTGTATTAACCACCTAGAGCGATGCCCTGAATGGCCATGACTCACTGTTTACCTTTCTTGTGTTGACTTTGCAGCAGCCAGGCAGAGGCCAACCAGTTTACAGGGATGGTGTACCAGGGCCTGTTGCTCAGCGAGAGGAGACGGCTGCGCACAGAGAGCATCGAGGAGCACGTCACTCCCAGCTCTGCTCCGGCACAGTGGCCAGGTAACAAAGCCCAGGCTAGCTCTACCACTGCCAGGTTTGTCTCTGGACATAGCAGCTGGTCAACTGAATCCTCACCTTGAGTGAGTGTAGTGCTGAAATTAACAATAACGGCAATGGCAATTTATTTTTAAAGCACATTTCATTACAAGTAAACTAAACAAAAAATACAGGCATAAAACATGAGAACATAGGTAACATGAGCAACATAAATATAAGAATATAAGCATGAGTAAAATGCAGAAACCGAACCAATGAAGCATACACCCATTAAACATACCACACAGCAATAAAAACCCCAAAAACATCAACACAATCAAACAGAAACCCCCGCCCCGTCACATAGCCGCACATGCAACCAACTGCACAAGAAACAAGTGCCACAATACGAGTACACACACACACACACACACACACACACACATACATACACAGTAGCTAATCATAAGCTTTGGAGAATAGGAAAGTTTTTAGTTTGTTTTTGAAAGTGGACACAGTTGTGATGGACCTCAAGTCAGCAGGCAGCTTGTTCCAGAGAGCAGGACCACAGTAACTGAAGGCACCCTCACCAGACCTGGATCTAATTCTGGGTACAGCTAGAAGACCTCTGCCTGATGACCAGAGAGGCCTCAGTATTATGTAAAGAATTAAATAAAAGTCTTAGTTTCTATAAGGTCTTTTTGTGAGCTAAACAGTCACACAGAGGGAAAAGTAGAAAAGACCCCTGAGCTTGAGGCAGAGAATACAAGGAAACCTTTTGAAACAACTAGAACTCCACTGTCAGTAGCTAGCTCTTCATTCAACTGATATTAAATATTTTGGACTCTGACAAATAGTTTTTACTAGATTATAGCTTTAAAGTCAAATCATATTCCATGATCATTGCGAAATATGCAGCAAGGGAACATTTTTGTCATTATGTGTGAGCATCAAAAACATGGCTAGCAGAGAACATGAAAGCAGAGGGAGAGGGACGGCAGTGTAAAGCAGGCAGTCTGTGTTTATGCAGAGGGGCAGATGGTGTTCTATAATAGGAGCTTCATGGCCTCTGGGAAGGAAATGGAAAGACAGAGACTTATCACGCCATCTGAGCTAATGCTCCCCAAATGGGTTCTGCATTGTACAATGACAGAGTCGGTGTTATCCTGTGGACGCTTTATTGTAAATTTCATGTTCATCTATAGCACAAATATGATGTGGTTTGTGTGTGTGTGTGTGTGTGTCCTCTCTCCAGGTGTGTCGTCCCTAATCTCTCTGGTGGCGTCAGCCAGAGAGGAGGACCAGCCGAGGCTCAACGTGCTGCTGTGCGAGGCGGTGGTGGCGGTCTACCTGGCGCTGCTTATCCACGGCCTGGGAACACACGGCAGCAACGAACTCTTCCGCCTGGCAGCACACCCTCTCAACAACCGCATGTGGGCCGCCGTTTTTGGAGGAGGGGCCAAAGTCGTCATTAAGCCAAAGAGGCCTGAAGCCCCACCAGGTAGAATTCTCCTTTTCTAGTTTACTCCTTATGCCTTTGTTTTTCCCGTGCCATACCTGTCTTCAGTCCTCCTCACTGCTCGTCATAATCTGTCCATTATCTACTCTCTTCTTCCTGTCGTCTTCCTCTTCTCCTCCATCCTTTTGGCCTTCTACACCCTGACCTGTCCTCTTCTGAGGCATTCCTCTCATCTCTGTGTGTCTGTCTGCGTGGTTAGACAGACATTCACTTAGTCCTGTCCTGTTTGTGGGAGCTGAGCTGAGCTGCTGCTGCTGTGTGTAGTGTCCTGTGTGAGTGTGCCCTCTGCCCTGTGTCCCAGCGCCAGCTGATTTTGAGGCAGCCAGGCCAGAGGAAGCTCAAGAGACAGGAAGACCTGAGCAGAGCAGTCCCACCCTAAACCCCGCCCCCATCCCCGCTGTCACCCAGCGCCCCAAACGACCCCCTCCCCCCAGTCCAAGGGGAGAAGGGTTGGGCACTGGGGCACAAGCTACTATGGCCAGCTGTGAGTAACAGAGCTGGTGGATTGCAGTGCTGGTTTGCAGGATTGAATTGCTGGTTTGCGGGACTGCAGTGCATGTTAATTGTGCAGGTTTGCATTGTTGCAGATGCTTGATTTACCCCTCTCTCTTGTGCAGCTACTACTGAATGCCCATTATGAAAGACAAAGCCTACTAGTGCACTGAAGATGTAGTCATCTGTGTTCAGTGTTATGATAAGCCTTCAACAGTGTGTTTGTGTGTGAGTGTGTGTGTGTGTGTGTGTGTGTGTGTGCGTGCATTGCATTGCATGTCCATGTTGTGATGTCCTGTATGCTCATCTCGTTGTCATCCCTGTTATGCCACTGAAGCAGCAGCTAACACTATCACGGAGCGTTTAGAGGCCGAGGCTGAGCAGCCCTCTGAGACTAAAGCTGAGCCTGACTCTAAGGCTAAACCAGGTACATCGTGAGAGGCTTCTCAGACTAACAAAATACTAGAGCTGGAAGTGCGTAGATATTTCTGTTTTGTCCAGTCTGTAGCATTAAATGGTGATAACAGAATGATGAATGTTATATCATTAATTTGTAGTAGAGGTAAAGATCACATCCTAGACTGGTAGTAGCTCTAGTCGTGTGGTTGAGTCAGCCATTTGTGTTGGTAAATTTCATACAGCCTAAGGATTCAGTCACTAGCTGAGGAGCTGTGTGCTGTATCAGTCTGTTAATAGATTGAACTTGACGCTGCTCATCCATATTAATCAGAGCAGGCTGAAGTAGTCTGTGTTCACACTGTATTTGTGGGGGAGGTAGATACCGGCTGGCATTAAGACTCCATATCTCTGTAAAGCCTGAGATAGCTCTCAGTGAATCGTCTAAGCCAAGGGCCTTCTGAAGAGGCGGGTGAGAGGAGAGGGGATCTTAAATGCCAGCCTGTCGATAGGAATCAGCTCTCCAAATGTTAGGGCTCTGCCCTTTTGAGCGCAGCCGCAAACATACATGCACACCACGCATGCGCACACACACGCATATACCCACATTACACATTGCCCACACTGTCCTATTCTAATTCACACTCTTAAACATGAGAAAAACCAACCAACCTAATGTTGTGTTTCCCTCCCACGAGCACTGTGGATACAAGAGAATGCTTAGAACGTGATTGCCCAACAAACTCATCATCATTGTTTGACATGTTTCATGACGTGTTTCTGTGTGTGTTTTGTGTTGCGCACCACATCAAATATTTACTGAGTCAGATGACATGATGCTGTGTGTGTAGTGTCTGTGTGTCTAACAGCACTGTCTGCTCTGGTCTGTGTCTTGTCTCGTTTTGTCTGGTGGACCTCAGTGGTGCCAGAGATAGTCACCCAGGATAATGGTGCAGGTTTGTGCACAACCTAGTGTGTCTTGCCCTGTGTCTGTCTCTATCCTAAATGTGTGTATTTTTGTGCATTTGTGTGTCTCTCCTCCAAGTGTATTTTTCCATTTGTGTGCTATGAACCATAAAACTAGTCATATTGCAGACAGACATCACCTTTCAGACAGAATTAAGGTTAATATTCAAGGCTAATAATTTTGCCCTATGAGGGATGTATATTGTGCTCAGTTACAAGTTATGATTACAATGCACAGTCTTCCTAATCTATTTCTTGACCTTCTTTTGGCCTTACAATGAAGCCTCAGCTCACCCTCATCATTTCTTGGAGATGGCAGCATTGTCTCTGTGTACTGCGTTCTCAACTAAGCTGCAAATCTACCTTATCAGAGTGTGCTGTGTTTGAAAGATATCGCCCTACGTTCTCCTCCCCCCCCCCCCTCAGCGGTGCCCCCTCCACCCCCAGCGGAGGATGTGGACAGACACAGGCGCAGGTTCAACATGAGAATGCTGGTTCCTGGACGCCCCGTCAAGGAGACCCCCGCCACCCCGCCCCCGGTGCCCACAGAGAGACCCGCCTACAGGGAGAAATTCATCCCTCCAGAGCTCAGCATGTGGGACTACTTTGTGGCTAAAGTAAGTACGCCCTCCTACACCCCAGTCAAATCTGTGATTCATAGCCATTGGGGTTATTAGAATCTTACTTTCTTCAATTTCTCTCTCTCTCTCACTCTTACCTTTTTCTCATTTTGCTCTATCTCTGCCTCCATCCCCGCCTCCCTCTCAGCCCTTCCTGCCTCTGTCAGACAGCGGTGCTTTGTATGACTCAGACGAGAGCGGCGCAGAGGAAGACGATGATGACGACGACGCCTTCCTGTCTGACACGCAGATAACGGAGCACTCCGACCCCAACTCCTACAGGTAGGGCTCGGCCTCTGCTGTTCTTGCGCTTGTTCAGTCTGAAGCCTGTGTCGTGACATGCAGATTTTAATCCGCCTGCCTGTCTGTGTGGTGTGTAGCTGGGCTCTGATCCGGCTGGTCATGGTCAAACTGGGTCTACATAACGTCAAGAACTTCCTCCCACTCACCGGTCTGGACTTCACAGGTATGCACACACACACACACACACACACACACCCTGATACCTGATCCTAACTATAGCTGCAGCCAACAGGTGCAGTACCCTAACCCTAAAAGTAATATACAGTAAGCTTCATCCTTTATGAAGATATTCATACATTTTCTGGTAATCATGCTACATTTGTGAGTATTTCTGGGGCTTGCAAGTCGAGGTAAATTTCTTACCATCACACACAAAAATGCACGCACGCAGTCACCTCAATTCCAGACAACATGGCGTAGGTCTTGTCACTGTTATAAGATTGGTAAAATAACTTCTTCCTTGGTGTGTGTGTGTGTGTGTGCGCGTGGGTGTGACAGACCTGCCAGTGACCTCCCCTCTCTGCAACGCCGTCCTGAAGACTTTGGAGAACTGGGAGCAGCTTCTCCTGGAGCGGATGAACAAGTTTGACGGCCCGCCTCCAAACTACATCAACACGTATCCCACTGACCTCAGCGCAGGAGGGGGTCCCGCCATACTGCGACACAAGGCCATGCTGGAGCCAGACAACACACCCTTCAAGTGAGTAGTAACTCACCGTTTTGCTTCGGCTTTGAGCAGTCCGGAGGCCCTACTTGACAAAACTACAGTGGTTCAATTGTAGTGACAGGCGCTATTGAGCCAACGCCAGCAAAGCAACGTGTTTGTACACATTTCAGATTCAAAAACAAAAAGAAGCGACATAAACTCAAGAACTATAAGCTCTGACATTCAGTGTTAAAATACTGTGGTAACATGACACATTTACACACTCGCCTGACTAGACACCACTTGGATGTTTTTCAACAGCCGGTGGTTAAATCTGATGTCCATTCATACATTTGTTTACATTTTACCTCAAGTTCAGCTCACTAGAGCACAAAGAGTTGTTTCAGTGTGTTGTGAGTATATGTTTACATGTTATTACAAGTTGTTTCAGTGCACTACAGCACACAGAACTGCATTTGCCTAATACAGAGGAATGGAAATATTAAAACCAGTTTTTTCTTCATTTCATCCCTTAAGCCATATCAGTAATGCACACAAGTATTTATCACAATACTATACAGATACACTGTAAATTTCAGTCGTCGTATATAATATCGATGTGTGAAGTATCAGATTGTGTCGTATCCCATAGTATCAAACTCACACCATGACGTAAGGTCCCTGAAAATACCCAGCACCACATGTTACCAATGTATTTTTGTCCCTGTTTTTATTTGTCAGGACGAAGAACCACCTGTCCTTCCCGGCTCGGCGTCTTTGGCATTTCCTGGTCAAGCAGGAAGTTCTTCAGGAGACTTTGATCCGTTACATCTTCACGAAGAAAAGGAAGCAGAGCGAGGTCAGCAGCCCACAGACTGTCCAGATCTCTGTTTCGATGTGTTTTTTCATACAGTGTTCATTAGTCATGATGATGAACCATCATCATTTTATTTTATTTCATAGCCACACCAGAATGCCTGCATTTTTGTTCTTTGTTCATTTCCCACCACATTTTTATACTTAACACATGTATTTATTATTTTCTTACTTTTAAGTAATATGCATTCCTTATTGCACAGCATATCTGGGTTACCCTAAGAAAACCTAATCTGATCACTAGATTTCCAGCCATGGAAAATGTTTGTATGTTGCTCTCTACCTGTAAAAATGAAGTAGGAACACTGATAGCGCTCACTGAGCATATGCTTTTGATTATCATTATTATTATTATTGTGTTTCAAGGTACTTCAACTTACAGATAACTATTTATTAAGGTCTTCATCACCATGGGCTTCAACTGGTCGATTGTTTGCCTCAATAAATAATTGTTTTATTTATAAATTGAAGTGCCTTGGTAACATTTTGAAACCCAGCTCTAAAACTGATATCCAAGACCACCAATTCACCACAATACCCAGAAAAGTGCTGACTGAGCATTTATCTCTATTAATATAATTATTATTATTATCATTATTGATTTGACTGCTCAGACATCAAGTACAGGACAGTCCACTGCTTTCTGTGATGTCTGGAACCGATCATGATTATATAATCATTTTCATGATAGACTGCTACTGTAGCTGCCGGTCCAAAATTGAATATAGACCTTAGGGATTCTAGTCCCAGATGCTTAGTCTCCTATTATTAGAATATTTATTTAGATGTTTGCTGACTGTAGTAGACAGATGACTTCAAATGTAACTGTTACCGTCTTAGCAGTAAGATCCACAGTCCCCATCCTATCTCCACTCCTCCTACATGACTATAGCTCCATGCTAATGAGGTTGAGTGGGTCGACAGCTCCTTACATCCAATCACAAAGTATACATCAAAAACCCTGTCAACCCTTTTCATTTTCTTTTCATTCCATGTTTTATTTTTCTGTGTTTGTGCATGTGTTTTGTGTTGTGCCGTGTTTGTGTGTTTTGCGTCCATATTGCCTTTGTGTGTGTGTGTGTTGTGTAGTCTGTAGACAGCCACATGGACCGTGTAAGCCCAAACTGCATAGCAGGAGCTAGCAGTCCCGATAAGGTAGTATCACTCACCAGCCCAGGCCCCGGCTCTGTCTGTCTGTCCATCTGGGAGAGTCACTATGCAGCCAAGCTCGGAGGAACAGGAGCATCAAAAGTTACTGTATATTTGGTTGAAATTAATATCGCAATACTTTTATTATAGTATTTTTTTTACCATATCAATAAATATCATGATATGGCTCATGTATATATGCAAAATCATATTAAATAATCAAATGAGTGTTCATCCCATTGAACCTAATGGTAATGCTTGGTGTGATTAAGTAATTATATGAAGGTTGCACACTTCTCTCCATATGAAAATATTTATTTTACATCACCATGTTTCGGCATTATGCCTTCTTCAGGGTGTCATGACAATAAAATGTTTGGTGTGATGTAAAACAAAACTGAAATTTTCAAATAATATTCCTACCATACCTCATTTTGTCAGGAGTTTTAAAATAAATTTTGCTTATCATCATCAATTTAGACATGCGTGTCACGATATCCCAAAATCACGATATGATTCCACTGAAAGATGATAAACAATTATATTGAATTATCGCCCAGCCCTAGGTCGGGGTTAGCAGTAGTACCGTATTGGGAAAACCTCTCCAGTTTGGCCCGATAGTGACTGCTCTTGCTCTCTCTGTCTGCCTGCCCCATTCATCTGGCAGAAAATCTACTCAAGGCTCTGAGATCTAACGTCTAATCTCTACTTCTCACTGGAAACACCTAGGACCTCCGCTCACATAACCTCACCTCCTCACACTCCCCCGTCCGTAACACGTCTCGCTCTGTTCTCTTCTCGCTCCTTCCTCCTGTCTAGCTGGGCTGATTCTGCTGGACTCAAATGCATTAATCCTCCTCCCAGCTAGGGTCTCCCCTCAGAGACGTGGCACATAGACCTACTAACATGCATGCTCACTGTGGCGGGGCTGTGTGAGGCTTGCCGACTGCGCAGGGTGGTGTCACCGGGGAAACCTGAATCAACAGTTGAAATCATCAATATTGAATTGTGTGCTGTGTTTATTTCTTTTTGTCTTTTTGTCTGTCTTTCTTTCCTCCTACATTTCATCACACTCTACAATGACTATCCCCCTCCCTTGGTGAATGTGGCTGTAGTTTATGCAGTGTTCACGTGAAGTGGGAGTATTCTTTGGAGTGACTTGATGGCTCAAAACAACGACTTGGAAGTGTTACTTAATACATATTTTCCACCCTCCTCTGCTCATTCCCATTTTAACTGTTAAAAATACTAGAAATAGGCTTTTATTTTTTTTTCTCTCATGCCCCCGGAGCTCCTTATCTATAATGTGTCTTGGCTTCTGATGTATTTCCATCCCTGGTGTTTCCAGGTGGAGGCGGATCTGGGCTACCCAGGAGGCAAGGCTAAAATCATCCACAAGGAGTCTGATATAATCATGGCCTTTGCCATTAATAAGGTAGGAGTTACCAGTGTGGCTGAAATACTGTCACATCACTGCTGCATTTCTGTCCGAGTTGCTGCTCAGTCTACCTGTATGTTCTCTTTCTTCCCCAGGCTAACTCCAATGAGATAGTGTTGGCGTCCACTCATGATGTCCAAGAGGTGGATGTGTCCACTCTGGTGGCTGCCCAGCCCTTTACCTGGATCGGAGAGGACTTTGACAAGGAGTCCCGCAGGTCAGAGTCATGGTGGCTCATTGATGGCATCTTGTTTGTCCTCACTGGGACAGCACCGCTCTTCCCTTCCCTTCCCTACACACACATGGTGTTGTGCCACTAAACAACTCTGAAGAACATTGCTCAGTGCCTGTGGTGGTGCAGGTTAGTTCATGGTTGTGTTTTGTTTTGCAGCTCTGACGATGCAGACTACCGTTCGTCTCACACCAACATCGCCCAGGCCAGCACTGTCCCCTTCGCACCACCGCAGATGCCGGTCTCTGCATCCATGCCATGGCTGGGCAGTGGGCAGACGAGCATGGGAGCCAGCGTGGTATGAGACTACACACTACAAACACACACATACACAAACACACACCCAGTCCAAATGTGACAGTTTTCAGTCGGTAATAGGGATGTAGTTGCTAGTAGTTGCCAGCAGGGGGAAACTAAGGTCTGCTGTGGTACCTTCAGACTGCCTAGACCTGTGATTCTCAATCTTTTTCATATCAAGGACCCCTCATTTAGTCCACATTAGGGCCACGGTCCCCCATTTGATGAGATTTTGTCTCTTGGACCCAAATCTGAGAATATTTTTATTGTTAGATATGATTTTGTCCAGAATTCCATGACTATCTGAATTGTAGGTAGAGAGATAACAGAGAAACTATGACCAAAATAGTCATTATTTTACATTCTCTAATTGTGTTAACTTCTTAAATAATGGTGAAGTTTAACAATTCATCAATTTGCTGGGGACCCACTGGAACCCCCTCAAGGACCCCTGGTGGTCCCCGGACATCATGTTGAGAACCACTGGCCTAGACTCTGCTCTGTTATGGATGCAATGCTCTTGTATTTTATATGATTTTCCGCATTCCCCATTCAAACTGTTGAGTTATTATATATTAGATTTATTAAATGCCAAACGGTTCAAAACGTGACCATGAGAGAAACATCAGACACATCAAACATCAGAAAGGCAACTGACTGCTGACTTTGTTCTGCAGTCTGTGGCCCTACACGTTTTGGGAAGAAGTTTGTATTTTTAATCCTTATCAGTGCCGAGCCAAACTGAGCCGTGACGACTAAACAGCTGGCCTGCTGAGTCTATGGAGGCCGATACAGAGTGGGTGTGTGTTTGTATGTTAGAGATGGACGCGTATAAACACAGATAGCAGCAGCTCCCGCAGCCGGCTACCCAAGGTACAGACCTGCGTCACACACAGCCTGGGTTCTCCATGTCCCAGCCGCGGTGATAAATACTGAGCACGGTACACTCAGCAGACAGTGGACAGAGGACAGACGGTGTCATACAGGTTCACTGGCTCAGAGTAGGGGGTTTCTCAAGGGAAGGAGGGTTGTAGTCAGTCTCACTGCTGTTTACAGCCTGTTTCTTCAGAAGCCTGTAGCATTGCATCATTCAGCAGCAGTGGAACGCCACACCAAGACATCTTCCACTACTGCTACAGAGGAGTTTTGATTCACCTGAAGTTGTTTCAAGTTAAGCCCCATAGTAAGACCCCATGTTAATGTTTTGCTGGTGATGTTTTTCAGATCATGAAGAGGAATCTAAACAATGTGAAGAGAATGACATCGCACCCCATATATCAGTATTGTAAGTGCACACTCTGGGAATGTGGCCAGAGGCTTGTCGCCTCCTGTCACGTGTCACGTTTTCCCAAATACACAGTTGAATTTTGAACGCTTTATAATTCTCTGCCTCTCTCCTCCTCTCTCTCTTATCTCTCTCTCTGTTTGTAAATCTCTCTCTGTCTCGCTTTCTCTTCCTCCCTCTCTCTTTCTGTCTCTTTCTCTCTTTCCGTGTGTGTGTGTGTGTGTGTGTGTGTGTGTGTGTGTGTGTGTGTGTGTGTGTGTGTGTGTGTGTGTGTGTGTGTGTGTGCGTCAGACATGACGGGGGCTCAGGACGGTAGTGTGAGGATGTTTGAGTGGAACAGACCTCAGCAGCTCATCTGCTTCAGACAAGCAGGCAACGCCAGAGTCACCCGCCTCTACTTCAACTCCCAGGGCAATAAGGTACACACACGCACACACACACACACACACACACACATCACAGTGCCTATGTTTTGTCTATTTGGTGTGGCTGTTCTGATTTCTCTGTATTCTTCTCTATGTAGTGTGGAGTTGCTGACGGAGAAGGCTTCCTCAGTCTCTGGCAGGTCAACCAGACATCCTCCAACCCCAAACCCTACCTGGTGAGGGCATCCACACCCCACCCACACACCCAAATGCATGTGGATGCTAGCCAGTACAAGACATAGAACAAAATGTGAATTGTGATAATCGAACAGCATTGTTGACTAATCATCCTTCTCACTTTTGTTTTTTTCCTCGTTTCTCCTCTTCTTGTTCCTGCCACCAGAGTTGGCAGTGCCACACTAAGACCTGTGGTGACTTTGCCTTCATCACCTCCTCCAGCCTCATCGCCACGGCCGGGCAGTCCAACGACAGCAGGTCAGCACCAGCACTGCATCTACTGGGGGAACACCAGCTTTTATCTAACACTGCTCTTTGCCTGTTGTCATTCTTTGACTAATACTTGCCATGGTTTCCTTTCTCCACAGAAATGTATGCCTGTGGGATACTCTGATTTCACCTAGCAATACCATGGTCCACGGTAAGAAATCCCGAACGCTTCAAACAAGACAAATTTAACCTTTTTCACAGTTGTGTGGTCATCCGTTTCAAATTTATCTCATCCATGTGTCTCCCCCCATCAGCGTTCCCCTGCCATGAGAACGGGGCCACTGTGCTGCAGTACGCTCCTAAACAGCAGTTGCTGATCACCGGAGGCAGGAAGGGCTTTGTGTGCGTGTTTGACGTCCGCCAGCGGCAGCTGCTCCACACTTTCCAGGCCCACGACTCGGCCATCAAGGCCCTGGCGCTGGATGCCTCCGAGGACTTCTTTGTCACCGGCTCTGCAGAGGGCAACATGAAGGTGACACGTGCTCCGCCACTCACTCACTGCCCTGACAAAACACATTAGCATTTACAGTCACGCATTGGCTGTGTACAGAAGATTAGTGCTTCACCCTAGATAGGACCCTACTAGATATAATCAGAAAATCCTCCTCCATGCACACAGAGTCCAGCGGTTAAGGCCCCCTGTCTCTGGAATCACATGTGTCCCCACTGTCCTAGTTTTCTCTTTTAGGTTTTTCTTTCTCTCTGTCTCCCTCTCTACTTTCCCACTGTCTCAATAAAGAACAAGTACAGATCCTGTACAGTCTCACGGCACATTTGTGGCAGTGACATAAAGACCAATTAATTATCAGTTCACTTGAATCGGATCTCAGCCCTCTGGCTCCCTAGTTGAACAGTGTGTAGCTGATCAACTAGGGAGCCAGCAGTGTGAGAAAACGGTAACATTAGCCACTTAGAAAATAGGCTAAGTTAATGCATGAATTAAATATTTTAAGTGATTCTCTCAGTTACAACAACACTGTGTTACCACAGCACTTTAGGGTTACCAGGTGGACTCCAATAATTCATATATTAACTAATTTTAAAGTAAAATTTTCACAATAATACAATAGCTACTTGTTTTTATTTCCTGCCACCATGGTCTATGGTATACAGGACATTATATCATCATGGTGGTGTCTGTCTCTCTGTCTCATACCTCATACTTACATTACAGGTTCTCCCTATAGAGTAGATGATCTGATTAGATTTCAGAGCACCTTCCTGCATAATTTTGCATTTTAATGAGGAAAGAGTGATTTTCTCGAAACTAGTATAACTCCTTAATGCTTTAGCAAAGTGTCTGCAGAGTGCCTGTTCATATTAATACCACCCACATGTTATGTGAAGACAAGAATGTTGACATAGAAATATTTGCAAATTAATGCATTAATTAGCTTAAATAATGACCTCAGGTTATGTTTAATATATTATGGTGATTATGGCAGGACATTATGCAGTTCAAGTGCCTGTATCAATTTGTTACTGCTCAATAAAGAACAGACTTGTTTTGTACAAAATTATATTTACAACACCTTGACATAGTTTCAAAATAATCAAGATGAGTAGGCTGCTCACTCTGCTTTTGAAAAAAAAAAAATCCACCTCCCACTAACCCTTCTTTTCATTTCTCTCGCTCTAGGTGTGGAAGCTAGCAGGTCACGGGCTCATGCACTCTTTTAGCAACGAGCACGCCAAGCAGTCCATCTTCCGCAACATCGGCGCCGGCGTCATGCAGGTGGAGACCCGGCCCGGTAACCGCATCTTCACCTGCGGAGCGGACGGCACGCTGAAGATGAGAGTCCTCCCCGACCGCTACAACATCCCCAACAGCATCTTCGACGTCCTGTAACGCCTACTTCCACTGCTAAGGGTCCGAAGAGGAAAGAGACAGAGAGAGAAAACACTAAGACATATGTAACACTCGCTAGACATCAATGGTTTTAATTGACGGGGGAAGTCAAGTAGTCAAGAGATCACCATGCTTTTGGCAGCTTTCAGAGTGTGCACTGTTCCATGGGTTTACTGTTAACGTAAATCATATCCAGAGTGATAAACGGAGCTGCGAATATTTTTTTCTTTTTCCCAAAGTCTGAAAGCAAAGAGTTACAAGCAAAAGGTATCATACTTGATTTTAAAGCTAGATTTATTGTAATTTTATTGAAGAATCTCTACTCGTAGAGTGTGTCCATAGGGAAGCTATGCATGTCCTGTTCTCGTTACGCGGTGCAATCACAGGTCTATTGATAGTGCTCTGTAAAAGTGCTCAAGCAAAAATTTTAAAAGTGTGTAACTGTCGTCATTTTGTGCCCACAGCTGAAAATCTCTTAGCATCTACTTTAACCAGCACTGTGGTTTGTTATTAAGTCAGTGGTTTCCGGTGTGAATCAAGTTGTTGGAATCTGCATTTTGTTTCACTGGTTTTGCCCCCCTGCCCCTTCCCCCGGCTTTTCTCTGCCCTTATGGAAGAGTTGATGGCGCATTGCTCCTATAGTGACCCCCCTGTTTCACTGGCTGCCCAGTCACACACTCCGGCCTCTCCTGGTTCGGGGGCTCGACCCGGCCCGGTTCCGGTCCTCGAGTGTGTGCTCACTCTGCTGTGTCTGCCATCTGTACGCCTGCCCGCCCACCTGCCCTCAAATGCCTGTTTGTGTGGCAGACTCACTGCTAGAACATTCCTGTTGGGAAGATGATGTGTTTTACTCCTGTGACTGTGGTTTCAATGTCTCCATCTGTCTGGTCCAAACCCAAACGCCCACCCACCCTGAGCAGAAACACAAAGGTTCACTTCTGGTTTTGCACAAGATATTGTTTTCTTTTTTTTAAATTTTATTATTTAAATTATTTATATGTTTGTGTTTGTTTGTTTGGTCCACAATTCCTTTGTAAAACTATTGATATTTATGTTTAACTTATTGCCTTTTATGTTAGGAATGTAAGGGGTTTTACTGTATCTGACTGGAAGATAGTGCAACATGGTATACTGTATGTAAGTGTGTGTTACCTCGCTAGTTGTTTTTACCGTTTCATCCATAAGGAATAGATATTTGCACTCAAAATCTGGAGACACTATAAAAGTTTATTTCAAATAAATAGGTTATTGAAGAAGAAACTGTTATATACAAATGAATGTCTGGCTTTATTTGGCCTAGTAGTAAAAAGTTTGAAATAGTTTTAATATATAAATTATATAAATATATATATATATATATGAAATACCACAACAGCTTGTACAAACATGAAAGCGTTTTCTTTATTTTTGGTTTGTATCATACCAGCTGGATTAGTTGTAACTTTTGTTAAGTGTATGTATGGTATTTATTAAAGAGATTTGTGTTTCTCTCCCTCTTTCTGCCCACTATGTGTACTGTATGTATCTTAAGTGTTTTACCAATGGTCCTACTGGCGTCTGCTGTGTGTATGTGTGTGTGTATCTAATGCAAATATGAAGCCAACTACATGGGAAGACACTTACTAGGGCACTTGAGTCTGGAGGTGTTTGAGAGAACAGGCTATTCTACCACGGTCAGAGTTTTACCTTTGTAAAGTGAATAAATTCTTTTTATTTCATCGGGGTGATTTTACGCTGTTTTTTTTTTTTTCTTTTCTTTTCTGTCAATAGTAATAATTAGCAGTGACCAAGGATCATGCTGCTTCACCAAAAAGGCATGTGGACTGTATATATGTACAAAATATAAGGGGGTATCAGAAATTGTACCGAAACATACAGTATGTCCATATAAAAATGCATTTCAGATAATTAACATGCAAATACAGGAAAGAACAGAATCATTTACAACACAGGCGACCTTGAAAGTCAAGTTATGAGTACAACATATATATCATACAAGTGATTGATGCATACAAAATGATAACAAAACCTTTTCACACTGTTAGTTGTTCCATAACCTCACATGTACAATGGGAATAGGATATAAATACAGCACTAATGTTTACTTTTGACACCGTAACACAATAATTATTGAGTAAGAGCTTGATTTCCTTCATTTAATGATATTGTGATCTATATGAACTGATTACAGCTTTAGCTGATGGTTGAGTCCTTGAATACTGACAGGGAAAACAAGAACGTGACCAGCGTACACAGATATGAGTGAATATTCAGTACTCAGCAGGACCTTAAGCCTTCGGAAAGGCACTTCCCTCTGCACTGACTCGCATATCGCTGCTGTCAAATGAAAACCTCTTATCTCCAAAACATAATCTCTTCAGGAACTAAAAAAAATGGCCTTGGTCTTTGGCTTTGCCGTCATGCGTTTTTTGAGATTATCCAGTGGGGTTTGAAAGGGTTTGAGGTGGTAGAGTTTGTCTCAACCCATAGAGAGAAAGAGGTAAGAGCTATCAATACCATGCTGATTTTACCTCTTTCTCTCTGTCTAAAATGTTTTGATCCAGCACCTGTAGTAAGTTTTTTAGATGTGCAGACTTTTTTCTACTTTATTAAACCCATAGAGAAACATGTAATGTTACGAGGTTTTCACATGACAGTAGCGATACAGAATAAAAGCAGATGACAGTATGTAATATCCATATCTGAGTACTGGTCTTTCATGATCAGATATAGTGTAGAGGCTGAGGTGCTCAGTCATCAGAGATGAAGTGGACCACATACAGCCGGACGTAGCTGTGGTCCCATACATACAGGTGTCTGTCCTTGGGACTGTAGGAGAGCATGGCCAGCACCCCGCCTGGCGACCTCAGGTCAAAGGTTACGTTGACGGGTTTGCCCTTCAGCAGGTCGAAGGCGAAGGTGACTCTAGTGTCCTTGGTGTCGGTGACATACAGAACTCCGCAGGCGATGAAGGCGTTGCCGGCCTTGGTGCGGGGGTACGTGGTGTTAATATAGGAGATGACGGAGAAGGTCTTCTGGTCCAGCTGGGCGACCATGACGCTCTCATCCACACTGGAGGCAAAGATCAGCCACAGGCCGTTCTCATCTGCCGCCAGTTTGAAGTAGGTTTTGGAGTTGTGGAGCAGGTAGGAGAGGTTGTGGTACAAAGCGTTGTCTATAGCGAGAGTGTGAAGCCTCTTGGAGCGCAGGTCAAATCTGTGAACACAAAGGAATCAGGTTCTTAACCTAGTGGGATAATTTGATCATGTCATCAATTCACACGAATGGAAACAACAGCGAAGCATCTAACTTTGCATCACACACTGTGAAAGTGATCCTTTACCTGGCGATGCTGGAGGTGCCAGCAATATGATAGTAGAAGGAGCCATTGTGAACAGTGTGGCCGCAGCCCTGATAAAACTTCCTGACATCCACAATGTCACTGCTGCTGTTCTGGAAGGAGGCGATGCTTTTATACTCCTTCACCACACGACCTGGAGAGGAGAGAGGCAATGATTCATTATAACTCCGAAACAAAGTTTTAGATGGTGGGAGGAGTGCTGGTGATTGAGTGGTCGAGGTGAGCCAGGCTGCAGGGGGCTGAAAAAATCAGGTATTTATAGGGCTTTTTTAAGGTCCTACAGTCTTATGTCCCCAGTATCTCTGTCACACTGAAACCAGCGACCTTGGTGTGGAACACAAAGAGATTGATGGCACATCTTGACTAAATAACCTGTGACTGCATCATCAGTGTCCACGCTGGGTTTTCACCATCTGTCCTCTGTGGCCAACCTACCAGAGAAGTGTTCTGCCACCCATATGCGCTCATCGTTCAGCTGAGCGGTGTCTTTCATCCACGTGCCAAATGTGGTCTCCATCTTGGTCACATTCCTGGGGTTGATCAGGGACTTGATCAGGCAGTCTGAGGGGCAGACGAGATAACAACAGGCTCAGCAGCATGCTTCTCTGTCACACAACAACACCGACCATCCACATCTATGAGGAAAATCTCCGAAAGTACATACCGTTCTTCTTAGCCGGCATCTCTCGTAGTTTCCCAGCCTCCTTTGCAGACGAGGTTTCATCATTTGGAACAGCGTGTATCAGCGCTGAAAGAGTTTGATAATGTCATGTGTCACAGTGTTGAATTACTAGTAAAATATAATTGGTAGATAACTATTTAAAGATAATAACATCTACCGTACCAGAACTGTAGCTCTGTTGTTGTGTTACGGTAAAATCTGACCAATTTAAAACTTTTTGCTGTCATAAACATCCTCCACACTAGCTATCAGAACACAAAAAAATCATTTTAGCGACAGGTAGGTGTTTTATTCAAACTGAGGACATCTGTGTTCCAATTCAGAGTTCAGGAGTTTAGTTTTGCAACCAGATATCAACTAAGAGTATCAGGAAGATGGCAACACACACACAAACACACACCTGCAAAGCTCCAGCTGTTGTCCCATCCTCATCTCACCCTACTTCTCAGACAAATACACCAGCCCCCCCCCCCACGAGAACCATAACTTCCAAGCAAAACATTACACCTGTTAGTTATGAGAACCTTTTCTTTTCTCGCACACAGCCACAACATGGTGCAATGCTCAATCTTGCTATTGTGATAATGATTAGGAATTATGTTGGTTAACAGGTGTAACACAGCATGAGGTGAGAATCTAATTTTTTATGGTTGCTAATAAAGAGTTTTAAAGGGCTGTGTGAAAAAGGGTGAACCCAAGGGCTAGCATCAGGGTGGTGGAGTCAGTAAAGGCATCTCACCCAGGGTCTGAGCAGCATGCAGGTGGGCTCTCTGGCTCCTGTTCCTGGCAGGCCCCTGGGGGCCCGGGGGTCCAGGGGGGCCCATGGGCCCAGGGACTCCTGGAGGACCGGGAGGACCTGGAGGGCCTGTGTGGAGAACAGAGGACAATATCTCATAGTCTGAGATAACATAATGTTCTATACCCTGCTATTGACCGATTACTTCTATTTTAGTATGGCCAAACCTCTTGATACAGACAGTATCTTTATTGTGACATCACATTTCCCAGGTTTGGGAATTTTACGAGCCATATCCTACACTGGTTAAGAGTGGAAGTAACTAATTACAGTTACATTTATTTTTTTGTGTTTAAGTACGTTTTTACTGAAGTAGGCTATTGTACTTAGTTACATTTTAAATCACAGAAGAGCAGATTTTGTGGCTCTCCATAAGCATCAGAAACTGGACAATTGTCATTTGCAGTGAACAGTCAGTCAGCAAAGAAGAGAAGAGTCATCTGGCTTTACTGTTTTTTGCACTTTATTTTGTAATTGTAATAACGTTCTCTTTTCTAAAAAGTAACTCAGTAACTTTTACTCTGAGTACATTTTAAATGAGCTACTTCTTACTTTTATTTAAGTAGACATTTACACCAGTACAGAAGGAGAAGAGGAGCGCTACTTAAGTGTCTCTGGTATCTTCCACTGGTGCTCTTTGGTGACAGGGATTGAAGTCTTCAAAAATAAAAAAGGAGGTCCAAGGCACTCAAGTGGATAAAGTAATTAATTCTTTATTAAATTGGGCTAAAACATTATCTTGGCTGGTGACCTATGCGTTGCAGCTACAGAGGCCTTCATCAGGGTTTATTTACACCAGTACTTTTACTTCTACTTGAGTAAAATATCAGCAACATAACAATACTTCTACTTGAGTAAGATGTTTTAGTCTTTAATCTTTCCACCCCTGTTTAATTCACCTGGGGATGCCAAATGGCTCAAGTGAAACCAAGCTGTGAGCGTGACGCTCTACTTGCCCTCTAGAATGACGTCATTGGACGGCTGTGCCTTTTCTCCTGGAGGACCCGGCTCTCCTCGCTCTCCCCGCTCTCCCCTCTCGCCCGATTCTCCTCTCTCACCTGGCGACCCGGTGGGTGGAAAATTATCAAAAATGCTTTCAAGATTGCATTCATAAACGCAATACACTTAGCCTATTGTGAGAACCATGAATCATTCCATTGACTTCCTCATGGTGAATCATGCCATCCGCCATGGAGGAGAACACAGTGAAGTGGGAGAATACTGGGAGAGAGTTTTCCGGCCCATTCAGCCGAAGCCCGAAACCACAGTCATGAATAATATTAGCGGAGAATGTGAGAGAAAGGCAGCTGTTTGAACCTCTGCTTCAGTGATTTCTGAATTACAGGAAGCACCCACTGTGAATAAAATCTGCCGTCATTATGACACATTACGTGTGCGGATAGATCGGGAAATTCTTGTTGAGTTAGTGTGTTGGTATATTGCGTGTGTGTGTGTGTGTGTGTGTGTGTGTGTCTTAATGCATGTGTGTGTGCTTGTATGAGTGACTGCGTGTGTTTGGTATTTTGGTATTTTGACCCCGAGGTTACACTCAACCCTTTGACTGTTACATTGTGCCAACAGTTCTTCACTAAAATGGCCTCCGTTGCCCAAGGCTCTAATATAAATGGATGGTGAGTAAAGACAGAATAGAGCCGCCCGGCGCCCCTCTTTCCTTACCTCTTTTCCCTCGTTTTCCGTCTTCCCCAGGCAGTCCATTCAGTCCCGGGATGCCATCAGTCCCATTGTGGCCAGGCGTGCCGTCCAGACCAGGCAAACCTGCACAAACACACAAAAACTCATAACCGTGGGCCGTGTGGAGAACACTTTGAACAAGGATATACGGGTCACTAAGCCACAAAAGAGGCACGATTTTAGAGAGATCAAGATTTTTAAATTTGGATCCAGAATTCAGCATCTACTCACCGGGGGGTCCTGGGGGTCCTGTAACAGAACACACAGGCGTGTTAGAGGATAAAGTGCTACTGCGGACATGATCATAAAGGACACACAGTGTTTAGGTGAGACGTACCAGCTAT
Organism: Centroberyx gerrardi; assembly: GCF_048128805.1. NCBI lineage: Eukaryota > Metazoa > Chordata > Actinopteri > Beryciformes > Berycidae > Centroberyx > Centroberyx gerrardi. The sequence goes on from NC_135997.1 coordinate 8,440,535, forward strand.
GCAGACTCCCTTAGTGCTGTTGCAAATATCAATCAACAACTTGATCTAAAGGGAAAGAGCAAATACCAAAATTAAATCAAACTCTGATGCATCACATTATGGGCAATAATTCAAGACAGCTGGCCTCTTTTTGGTTTTTTACCTTTATAGTGTGCAAATTACTGTGAGTTTTTGAATTTCTGCACCTGAGACATTTTCTGTTTGTTTTTTTTGACTTGACAAAAAGAGTTCAGACATTTTCACTTATCCAATAATTCAAGACACCACAGAAAGAACACTGAATGCAAATATATGTTAAAGATTAATGCATTTACATTATGCCTACACCCCAACACACAAATGCACAGTTGAGTCTCTCTCTCTCTCTCTCTCTCTCTCTGTCTCTCTCTCTCTCTCTCTCTCTCTCTCTCGCTCTCTCTCGCTCTCTCTCTCTCACTCTCTCTCTCTCTCTATCTATTGATCAGTGTCTCACCGGCACCATGGAGTAAGTCATCATCATCATCATGTCGTCCTGCACCTCTGTCTTGTGGTAGCCCTGGGTGTGCCTGTGCTTGTGCTTCAGCTCATGCCTCATCTTCTTGCCCCGCTCCTCTCCCACCTCCTGGCTGGTCTCCTGTCCCTCTTCCTGGTCCAGCTCTCTCAGCTCCTGCCTCAACTCCTTCTCCAGCTCCCTCTCCAGCTCCTGACTCCTCTTGTTCCTGGAGTACTGGTACTGGTACTCGTGCTGGTGCTGCTCCCCCCTGCTCGCCCGCATCCCCGCTCCTCCTCTGGGCACCTCCTGGAGGAACTCCACCACCGAGCTCTGCTCCACCTCCGCCAGCCTCGCCTCCGTCTGCTCCAGCCGAACCCGTTGCTGGTTCTGCTGGACTAGGAGCACCAGAAGGCCCACGGAGTTCATCAGCGCCACGACGCAAGCCCCATACAGCACCGCGCGCTGAGGGAGAGTCATGCTGGGAGTCGGGATCCACATGGTTACCCCCGGTCCTCCTCTTTTCCGAGGATCACCCACCAGCTTCTGCATATACAAGGGAACGGAGCAGTATTATAATTCAAGTACAGCAGTGGATATCCTCTTAGTCTGGGTTGGGACAAAAGTCCAGCAGATCAGAGTCCAGCAGGACAGAGGAATGCCAAACTTTAAGATCTTAGAGCCCAGGATGCCGCCAACAACCAAAAGCAAACCAAACCAACTAAAGCCAAGTTAATCCAATAGGAAGGAAGTCCTTTGCTGAAATTCAAGGTCCCGTCCAGATTATTTGAAAGCTCCAAATAGAGTCCAGTCGCCGATTCTGTGTCTCTGCTCCACTCTTGATGTGGACGTCGGCACGGGTGGTCTATCTGAGGGCAGACTGGTAAATACAGTCCTTGTTGTGTTGTGTGCCAAATGGAGTAGGGGTTGTGTGTATGCGTGTATATGTGTGTGTATGTGTGTGTGTACATGCAAACCAGTAATGTAGGAGTGGGCATTACACAATCCTCTGGGCTTGTCTGGGAAGAAACCCCCCGCCTGTTCAGTCACCTGATTTATATTCAGCACAACCCATTCTACTGCTGTGCCGTGGGCAGACTGACATCACACACACACACACACACACACACACGCACACACACACACACACACACACACACACACACACACACACACACGCATGCACACATGGATGCATGTATGCATGCATGCATGTACACACATATACACACGTCACACGTACATGCATAACACCAGACAGACCAACTGGTCATTTGATTTTTTCCATTTTTGCATTTTCAAATGTCACTTCGTTCACATGATCCCTACTGGGCCTCCAGTCCATGATGTTTACTAATATGCTTCACTCTACAGGTTGGATTTAAATAATAATAATAAAATAAAACAATCCTTTAATAAAACATTTAATCCCCCATATTCAGATCTTCTTAAAAATGATGAAAAACCCTATAAAGCTATCTGATGATATTAAAATGCTTCATTTCTTTCCTTATCATCCTAAACACTGGTGAGGAAAAATATATACTGTATCTTATGAGTTTTTTGCTTATAGATACTTACTATGTGATATGTTACTATGCAATGTTTTTAAGATGATGAACAGTTTTTATCTAATACGTAGATATTGACTCTTGTAGACATGACTTGCAGAGACAAATACATTACTGTCGGAATTCTTGAGATTTTTATGTAAAATTGATGTGATATAATAAGGCATAGTCTTATCCATTAATATGTAAGATATAATATGATGTTGCTGTTGTTGAAGTCTAACGTAACACTATCCTACAACATTTCTATCTCAGTAGAGGTTCTGTTTTCATAATGTAAATTCAATTTCTATACATTTTATTTCTTCTAATTCATTTATGGCTACAACTGCTAGCCAAAGCAATGTCACAAATAGAATGTTGGATTTCAGGGAGCACTTTTTAAATCGTACTTCAACACGCATTACCATCTCTCTCAACTAACTGGAGAGCCATGGAGTTTTCACGGAGTTCATGCCCTCTCTTCCCCGGCTCTCTCTCTCTTCCAGGAACTCGGGTATCCTCCGCTCATCTCTCCCCAGGCGCTAGACCTTGCCACAACCTCACAGCTCCCATCCACCAACTGCAACAATGACCCATTTCCATTGCTCTGATTTGGGCCAGGAAAGTGACATTTCACCAGAGAAATGACGGGTCACTGGAGGGAAAAAAAAAAAAATGACATTTTCTGCTCCAGGCATCTGAAGTATTCCTCACTGTAGAGAAGAGTTGGCCAGTGTGCTGCAACCTTTTGCAACTAAGATGAAGTGTAACTGGCCCACTTCATGTAATTGCACTAGTTACCTTATTAACAGACATGTTGTAATGAGTCAGCTAATTGGCCTATCTGATGATAAGAAGCAGTGGTGGATTAATGTAGCTTACATATACATACTCCTGGAGCCATGTTATGCCCCACATACCTTGTAAGCACACACACACACACACACACACACAGAGAGAGAGAGAGAGAGAGAGAGAGAGTAAACATGCCTGCCTTCCATCAGGGCAACATTGCTGTTACAGTCGGAGCCTGAGCCCCTGAGGCTGTAGGTCACTGGCAGACATCTGCAATTATTGGACAGCTTGAATTGCTACAGTAGATATGTACATATACAGTCTTCAGAGCACGGAGGTCATTCCCTTTGTACTCTTCCATCCTCCGTACTCTGAGCTCAGTCCGCATCTCCGAGAGAGCTGAGAACGAACCCCGAGGAGAGCAAATCCCTTATGTTGACTTCTGATTCATAGCATTATGTCTACATAGATAGGAGAGTACACTGCAAGGATCCTAATCAAAAGATGTCCTTCTATTTGTGCATGATGATGTAATATCCGTGCAGCAGCTGAAACATGAAACTAATTTGTGAATCAAAGTGTGTGATGTAAATTGGTTGACATCCCCACTCTAGCCAAATCCTTTATAGGTTTATCTCGCTAGACCTCAGTCTCTTGCTATACCTTTTTCTGGCTCTGTCTCTTCGTTCCTGAGGTGCAGCCGCTGGGACAGGAGCCTTACCTGTCCTCCTACCGCAGTGCAGAGGTCCGTCTAGCTGCCGGAAGACCTGCTATGTCTCCCTACAATCTCTGACTCCCCACCCACCTCGTCTCTGGGACCCAGTCGCTTGGAGAAGCCTCATTATGCACATTAAACAGTGTTATGTCACCAGTGAAGTTTCAACAGTTTCAAAGTAAACGGGCACCCAGCCAGCAGATAATCGAGAAAAGGGTTAGGGTTACAGATAGTGTTACGGGAACAATCAGTAAACAAGCATGTACTGTATATTATAGGGAAGTGGATGGAGAGGCACTCATCTCCCCCCAGCACATGACACCTCTTGTCCCTGACTTTACAGTTGCATAACCCATGACATTTCAATGGTAAATACATTTGCCCAAGGGTCTCCTAGTAGCTCAGTTGTCTAAGGCTCATGCATGTAACCCCAATATCTTGGGTTCAAACATAGACTGTAAAAAAAGGGTTCAAATCCAGCCTAGGACCGTTATTGCATTTGGTACCCCTCTCTCTCTCCCAATCTTCCCTGTCTCTTTCTACTGTGTGCTATCAGATACAGGCAAAAATGTGAAGAAAAAAAAAGTAGTTTTTGGTTGTTTTATTTGCTTGTTTTATTGGCATTTATCTGTTTTATTTTGTATGTATTTTCTATTTTCTATTATATGAAAAAACACTTTGTAACATTTGTTTTGAAAGGTGCTATAGAAATAAAGTTTATTATTATTATTATTACTACTATTATTATTTATCCTTAAAAATAATTGGTACTTTTTGTCAGCATATGGTCTTACAAATTTTACATTAATCAACAACCAATCTGCAGTGCTTGTGTGATCAGTTCTGCCCAACTCCCTGCGTGAAACTATGCGGGGGAGACAAAGATGCGGTTGACCACAACACAGAGCGCGGAGACAAGGTTACATTAACATCTATTTTCTGGAGGGACTCAGCCAGTTGGAGTGGGAACAGGAGAGAGGCCCGGCGCTGTGACTGAGGCAGTCTCTGCTTAATCATGCAGAAGAATCTAGATCTCAGTCGTCATACAGAACAGCGTTATCGAGGCAGCGCCTCGGCACACAGACAGCCATTTGAACGGTGCACATTCTTGGGCCAGAGTGTAGGCGGTGAGTGAATTCACAGAGTTCATTATACAGATTAAATGGTACAAAGGCACCCCTCCCCAGACAACTCCGGCTTTGTCACAAATTGCAAAAAAGCACTGGGAGTGATTGGGTCTTATAAGTTAGGAGAGGTATGAGATTTAGAAAAGTTCACCAAAAGCAACAATATGCAACAGTGGGGTGCATAGGAAAGGAAAAGGATGCATGTGAGGCTATGGCAAGTGTTTAACAGGGAAAACACTCTTACAATGTACTGTGTGTCTTTTTCTACACGTCTGGGTTTCTAGTTTGGGACAAAACTGATTTGTGTTACTTTTTAACACAACATACAAACACCATACTCTAATATATGCTGTTATTGATGCATGTTATGATGCATGTTATGTTGACAAGTAACACAAAAGTGCCTGTCGCAAACTAGTCACACACAGATATGTTGACAATGACACAGCAGATGAGTAAGTAAGGTGACGAGCTGATGAGATTTGGCAAACCAAAGCGAACAGAAAAGATAGAAAGGAGCGTCTAGTAGAACGAAGAGCTGCTATTACAGTTGTACTCTGATAGTAGCCATCAATAATCCGTTTGATTTCATTCATCATTTTTTGCCCATAACTTGATGAGTTGATGTTGCAGTAACTCTACAGCTCTGGTTATCACTGGGCTTTGTCCCTCTGTCTCACAGCTCTGCTTCCCCATCTGCTGGTGGTCTGGTGGAGGGATCTGGGATCTGGGAGGAATCACAAATAGGTTCTTTACAATCCTTAAAAACAAAATGAACTATTTCAAAAGACTTTAACAAGAGCTCTAAATATTTTTCATAGAAACAGTGAACATTGACTGGACTTCTGAGGTTTCCAGTACAGCATTCAATCATAAGGCACAGCCCTCTGGATAGATGCAGAAGAGAGAAAACTGAGGGCTGGATGTTCAGTGACTCTCAGAGAATTTAATATCCGTTTGGCCAGGGAGATAAAGCTGTAATAATAACAATACAGCTATTCCCCTCCAGCGAATGCAGTTGCTCTCCTGTGGGCTTTCCAACCAAGTTGGAAACTATGAAGCAAGGCAAAGCCTCTCTACTACTTTTGATGTTTAAAGGAGGACAGGAGAATCTGCTTCTCATCACCAGAGACAAAGAGTCAAAGGTCACCCATGATAGGAGCTCACTTCAACATGGGACTGTAATACAACATGTACCCATTGAAGTAACTCCAGTATACGCTCAAGGGCACTGGCAAAAATCCAAGCCTCAAGGTTACAAGTACATTGTTTACAATTTCCTTTTTTGTTGTGACTTTTGCACTACCCTGACCTGGCTTGTAACCAGCTCCGACCGCCTATAAAAAGAAGACCTGGGTGTCAAGACAGCTCACATCTGTTGGACCAGACACTGGTGTGTGCTGGTTGTTTTGAATCTGTGTTCTCATGAATCTGATCGCTCCCTGTGAATGGACAATGACTCCTGTACATTTGGACGCTGTAATGGTCGACCTGCTGGTCTCCGGGTCTCAGAACGCCACGGTAGTGGGGTCGGAGGGCGTCTCCATGGCAACTAGCACTCTTATACTGCTCCTTTTTCTGCTCCTGGTTGCCTGGAGCCACACAGACAAGACAACTGTACCAGGTCGGTCACATCACCCTGTCATTCAGATCTGTTAGATAAGTATCATCAGTGCTTATAAGTATCAGCAATTCAGGATTGTCACTGCCTTATTTAGTATAGCAGATTGTCTCTTTATTTGTGCTGATGGATCTGTTCTGTACTTAACTATCAACATGAAATTGGTTTTAGTTGGATTACAGTTTTGTCATTTGTCATGACAGGTCCTTCCTTCTGTCTGGGTGTGGGGCCACTGCTGTCATATCTGAGGTTCATTTGGACTGGCATAGGCACAGCCAGCAACTACTACAACAACAAGTATGGAGACATAGTCAGAGTCTGGATCAATGGAGAGGAGACCCTCATACTCAGCAGGTTGGTTCTCCCTGTAAAATGTCAGTGAAGCTACCAAATAGTCAGTTAATCAGCAAAACGCTAATCTGCAATATCATCATTATTTTCCACTATAAGGTCATCAGCAGTGAACCATGTCCTGAGGCACGGACATTACTCCTCACGTTTTGGGAGCAAGCTGGGACTCAGCTGTATTGGTATGAATGAGAGAGGCATCATATTCAACAGCAACGTCACTTTGTGGAAGAAGATACGCACCTATTTCACCAGAGGTAATATTTTAACTCACACTTGCGACCTGTTTTCTAAAGACCCAGCTTATTGATTTGGCTGGTTACTGATTTGGGGTATAATACCTGACAAACCATAATCAAACAAAACCTGTTGATTTTCTGTGTCAGCCCTGACAGGTCCAGGGTTGCAGCAAACATTGGAAGTATGTACTTCCTCCACACAGACACACCTGGACAGCCTGAGGGAACTAAACCCAGACAGAGCAGCAGGTGACAGTTTAGATCAGGTGGATGTCCTCAGTCTGCTGCGCTGCACTGTGGTGGATATCTCCAACAGACTCTTCCTGGGAGTGCCTTTCAACGGTGGGTAGGAGCCGCATATATTGAATACTAATATTTGGCTCTTGCTTAATTCATCTCTGGATCCGTTTTTGAGCCTGTTGTCTGTCTATTGAAGTCTCTGGCAAGATAGACCTGTCACTCATGTGGGAGTTCAAATATTTGATGTCATATTCAAATATATTTGCTCAGGTCGGGGATACTGGGGATATACTGTATCTCACTACTTCGCTGTAGTCTTGATACATTTGTCTTTAATCATTCTTTTCTCTGTTGTTTTCAGAGAAGGAGCTGATGCTGAAGATCCAGAAGTATTTTGACACATGGCAGACTGTGCTGATAAAACCAGACATCTACTTCAAGTTTGACTGGATTCACCAGAGGCACAAGACAGCAGCGTGAGTCAGTTTATCACTCATATAATTCATCTTCATGATATGTAACCCCTTGTCCAACTTTTTGTCAATTAGCATCTCTTTCTTTATGAATTATAACAAAGCGTTATATATCTAACTGTTATGTTGCAGCCAGGAGCTGCAGGATGCAATAGAGAGCCTGATAGAACAGAAGAGGAGAGATGTGCAGCAGGCAGATAAACTGGACTACATCAACTTCACTGCTGACCTCATATTTGCACAGGTCAGTCTGAGTTTCGAATCCCTGCCATTCCCAATAGTCATTCCCAATTCCAATAGTCCTTCCAGTTCAAAGGAAAGGACATTTTCTTTTTTCTTTTATCTATTCTTCAAGCCCTTTGAGCTCTTCCTCCAACCCCATGCAAGAAATACTCGAATACACTTTTTCGCTGGATTCTGCCAATTAAAGCCTGTCAACGTGTTAATGTGTGTGTGTCTGTGTGTGTTTTCAGAACCATGGCGAACTGTCGGCTGATAATGTGAGGCAGTGTGTGTTGGAGATGGTGATCGCAGCCCCAGACACTCTGTCCATCAGCCTCTTCTTCATGCTGCTGCTTCTCAAACAGAACCCCGATGTGGAGCTGCAGCTTCTGCAGGAGATCGACACGGTCATAGGTGAGGACCTGGGAGACTGCAGACTGAAAAAACACAGACGTGAATAAAATATAGTGTAACTATAGTGTGACTAAAAAGTGCCTACTGATGTAGAGCCCTATTAAAACACATTTAGAACTAGACATGCACTGCAAAAAACCTCCATTTTAACAAGTAATTTAGTCTCATATTCAGCCTTCAAGTCTTATTTTTCTTAAACCAAGAAAAAAATCCTGCCAGTGAGGTGAAATAACTCCATTTGTTTCCAATGCAGTTTCACTTGTTTCAGGAATTTTCTAGAAATGAGTGTCAATATCTTGAAACAAGTCGGAATAATGCAGATCAATGCACTACTATCAAGAAAATGACACTTGATTCTACAAAATTCTTGAAACAAGTTGATTTGCATTCGAAACAAATTATTTTTTAAAGTTTTTTTAACTTATTTTAAGAAAATTACGATTTTTGGACTAAATTACTTGAGTTTTTTGCAGTGTAAGTAGTTCTCATCAGGGAACCGGACTCATAAAGTCTGAGCTTCAAAGCTGCAAGTTGACAAACACATTCAGGATAATATGCTTGATCTGTACTGAGTAATGTAAAAGCAAATTTTGTACATGTAAGTAAAGGGTAAAGTTTGTGACAAAAATTCTCTGGCTGATGCAGCAGTAAAGATATCTGACTGCCTCTCTGTAGGTGAGAGGGAGCTTCAGAACTCGGACCTCCAGAAGTTGCGGGTGCTGGAGAGCTTCATCAACGAATCCCTGCGCTTCCATCCTGTGGTGGACTTCACCATGCGCCGAGCCCTATCTGATGACATCATAGACGGCTACAGGGTGCCGAAGGGGACAAATATCATTCTGAACGTTGGACGCATGCACCGGACGGACTTCTTCCTCAAAGCCAACGAGTTCAGTCTGGGCAACTTTGAAAAAAACGTAAGGGGATTTCTATCTGCAACGCTGGGACTCAAGTATAAGAAAATAAAACCAATAAACCAGCACCTAACTTGCTCTGTCTTATTTTATTCCCCCATCCCCAGGTTCCTCGGCGTTACTTCCAGCCGTTTGGTTCGGGCCCTCGCTCCTGCGTTGGCAAGCACATCGCCATGGTGATGATGAAATCCATCCTGGTGACGCTGCTGTCCCAGTACTCTGTGTGTCCCCATAAGGGCTTGACGCTGGACCGCCTCTCACAGACCAACAACCTGTCACAGCAGCCTGTGGAGCACGAGCAAGAGGCGACGCGTCTCACCATGACATTCCTACCCAGACAAAGAGGAAGTTGTCAAAGACTTTGAGACTCTGACTTTATTTACACATATATGCAGAATATTTACATATATACTGTATAGGCTGACTCTATGTGTATTATCTCCACTTGTATTATCTCATGCTGTACAAAGCTAAATTGTTTATTATGGTATGTATGAAATCACATTTCTACTTCAACTGTGTATGATGTGAAATGTACATTTAGATATGCTAAAACTGAAGTAAATTTAAATTATTGTGTCATGGTGTTGTGATCTTTTTTTTATGTTTTCTAATTTTTGTGAATGCAATCACATACACTATTAATTAGGGATGTCTTCCTGATATTGAGCTGCAGCACCTTTTGCACAATCCACACCTCAGTTCCTCAAAATCCTTCTCTAACTTGTCTGCATCTACATCTCTTCCTTTGTGATTGGTATAGATTTAATAAGGGAAATCAATAAGGGATAATGGCTTTTACCAGGATTCACCTCATCAGTTTACTTCATGAAAAGAGAAAGTGTCCGTAATATTTTGTACATTCAGCATAAATTCCAACTTTGAAAAGCTAGAATAAATGGAGCTGGATCAGGAACAATACATTCATGCTTTCAGGTTACAGAGAGAGTGAAAAAAAACTCTCTATCACGCTCCTTTTCTCCTCATTTTGTCATTGCAAGTGGTGGTCAAGAGAGGGCACTGCAACACCTAACACAGAGATACGATCAGTTATCCTCACCACAGACTAAATAAAGCGAGCAATCTGCTCATTATGTCTGATTTCAGCTGCAACAAAATGCCTCTGGGCAAACATGGCAATACTTTTCACACACAGATGCTTCAATTTGCATTGCTTCCGCTCTCTAAACACCACCTCGACCGCTCACAGGCTTAAGCTGCAAAGACCGTGGGGCTCTTATTGCAAACATATGTTTATTTCAATGTGTGTGTGTGTGAGAGAGAGAGAGAGAGAGAGAGAGGGTGAGAGAGAATTTAAGAGAATCAGAGAGAGATAGAGTGAGAAAGCGTACATAGATACGTTTTTGTGTGTGCTGTGCAGTGCACAGCACACACAAAAATCCTCCTCCGAGGATTTTCAGCCGTCAGCTGTCTACCAGTGACGCAAGAGAGTGAAACGTCAATCAGCGTAACGAAAGGAGTCTCAATTTCGATTTCACCGACACACACCACCTGGGATCTGGCTGTGTTGATTCCACTGACAGCTTGAGATGAGATGAGTGTTGGTCAGGAAAAAAAAGAGCTGGGTAATCGATGACTGTAACAGACTACATCGCCACCTCAGCATGACCCTCATATGTGTGCATGTGTGTGTGTGTGTGTGTGTGTGTGTGTGTGTACCCTCTTCAGGCTCTGCAGTAATAGACAGCCAGGCCATGCGGCGGATGCTTTTAGTATCCATGTCTTTAAACCATGCTGAGGCTCTCGGTGGTATTATTGAATCTCAATGTCAATTCTAATTTACTTTCACATAAAGCATTTAATTTGTGTGTGTGTATGTGCATGTTTATGGGATTGTGTGTGTGCGTGTTTTGTGCCACAAGCTGTTCCTTGAAGGTGTCCTGCATGAGATAAAGGAGATACATCACTATATTCTCATTAATCTCAATCTCATCCCTGTCTTCCACCAGGATGGAAGTCATATCACCACCAGTAAGACTATCATGTGCTGCAGTAGCTCGGACTGGACTTTATTAGACGTCTTTGTAAGGTAAATTCATAGCTGAGACAAGTGCAATAATCCTGATGTCAGTCTCCATAATGTCCTTTTCTCTCACTATCTCTCTCTATTCCTCTCTCTGGAAAGCTTAATGCCATTAATGAAAGTTAAGAGCGAAAGCAGTCATGCAAAGGGGCTCTAAACAGGGAAATAATGAGAATTATCAAACAGAAAATCAAATTAATCAGTTGCTGCTGAGCTCCTCTCAGAGCCCAGAAGTCCTTAAGGCGACACTTGGCTTGTCAATCTATCTCTGCTGTTAAAGTGAAACTGATAACCGCTCAAACAAAGCCAGGTTGTTGTAGGGATTGATAAGAGCTGAACAGCCAATGATAACACCTCATTAAGGGATTTATTGTTTGAAACAGTGGGGTGAAGGTCTGGGTCAGAGATGGGGTTCAGGTTAGGGGTTAAAATGTCTATATTTGGATTCTCTCCTCCATCGCCAGAAGGAGTCTATCAGATGAGCAGCACCTCCCGCTTCTGACAGCACAGACTGACAGCCGACCTGCCGCTCACAACAGCCTGTCCAATAGGAACGCTCTGGTGTTTTTACACTGCCAAACATGTCACTCTCATCAAGTCATATTATGTTGCATTGAGTCTTCAAATCTTACTTTTCTCAAAACAAGTGACTGGGGGCTGAGATCATTTCACAATGATCCTAACCCTTGTTTCAAAAATACTATTGAATTAACATCATTTAAGTACTATGACAATACATTGTTACATGTTTTAAGGTAATTGAAAACAAGTGAAATCATCTCACCCATCAAGTTTTTTTTTGCTTGTTTTGAGAAAGTCAACAATTTGCAGTGGAATTTTTTTTTTTTGTGAATGGCCTTTCTGGATCAACAGAGCTGATGATAAAAGGTGTAACTCAATATACTGGCCGTGCATTATCCGTATCAAATTCAGTTTTGAAGCAAGTCACTTCAGTTAACATCTTCTGTAATGTGTCAGCGCTTCCCTCCGCTTGTCAACTTCAGGCTGAAACGATGCCTTAATTATCACATTTCCGCGTTAAAGCTGAAGCACCAACACTGTCGCCTCCTATCAGCATCAGTATCAGCTACTGACACATGAACACACACACACACACACACACACACACACACATGCACACACACACACACATACACATACACATACACATACACATACACAAACTATCGATCTATCTGTCTATCTATCTGGGGTGCCAGCAAATAGAGACATGCGATGAGGAAAAGGTCACATAAATCGCATAATCATACACTGCAAAATCAATTAATTTACCTCCTGAGAGTGTAAAAATTAACACTATGTCAGTCTTTATATCAATCCACACCCATCAGAATTAATTTAACACCTTTGATAGTTTTGAACAGCTGCCCCAGAGCCATACCAGCTCTATGAGTGGACAAACAACTCTCCAATTAACACCTGTCAACTCCAAGTAATCGTCACTGCAAAATCAATACTTATTAACGCTGAGAAATTTGCTGTGCGTCTTTATAATAAGCGTTAATAAAAAGCTTTGTGCCAGTCAAAACTCTAGTATTAAACAGTCAAGGTCGGTGCAGCGGTGTAGTCTCTCTGTCTCCTCAAAAAGAGGAAATGTGGCGAGCTCCGGCACACACAGTAGATACTGATTTGACACAGTATGATTACCGCTCCCAGACTGGGAGAGAGCTAATGTAATTCCTCTGGCTCCAAACTGTAGGATATCAGGCATCTGTTAAATAGATCTGTGGTAACTTCACTTTTACTCTACTACTGGGGGCTGGTGTATGTGTGTGTGTGTGTGTGTGTGTGTGTGTGTGTGTGTGTGAGAAAGAGAGAGAGAGAGAGAGAGAGAGAGAGAGAGAGAGAGCATATACATGTATATGTACAGTATATGTATGTGTGTGTAGGTGTGTGCATAGCAGGCATGCATATCGCACTCAGCAGCAAGTGTTGAAAAAGAAACATTTGGTGAAAAGGAACTGAATAAAAGTGTGGTTTGAAATGAAACTGTGGTTTCAGACTGTCAGCCTTGTCTGTCTCTGGAAGAAAGGTTGTTTCTTTCACAATCATTCCACTTTCATCATATGACGCCTTTTTCAGTGATATTATTCATTCTTTCAAACCATTTTAAACCATTTTAAATTAACAATTTTTCAATTTTGAGGTGAAATAATAGTCCTCATTTCTGCATTTGCATGTGAGTAAAGAGGCTTGCTTATCCCAAGGCACACCAAAAATAAATATATAAATAAATAAATGCATGTTGGAAATCTACTACACAAAACTGCCCTTTACTAAGAATAGCAGTGACTTATTTCTGGCACAAGGTAGAGGGCAGCGGGCCGACTAGTGCAGCTTGCCTTGCAGAAATTGGTGCACTTTGCCTTAAAATATTCACTCCGCTGTTCCTCTTTAGGAAGTCAATGGTTCTTCATTTGTGGTCTCTGTAAAACAGATGATATATATTTTCCTTTTTTTTTTTTTTTTTCGGGCAGTCTCGTTCCATTTATTTCTATTACTGCATGACAGATTTATAGAGGCAAGATGCCAGACAGCTTTTAAAATAACTCTGACATAAATGCCTCGCAGTAAAAGTTTCGTCTGTCCTGTCTGATGTTCTGATAATCTGATTGATTACACACACACACACACACACACACACACACACACATCACACACACACATACATACACATACACCCTCACACCATGCTGTCCTAATATCCTCAAATGCCAGTGGCCATATTGTCTCTGTGTGTCAGTCCCCAGCTGGATTAACGCTTCATTAAAAGACAGCCTTGGTTACTATGGAAACATCTACCAGAGTGGGTAAACCAGCAACACACTCATCTCAGTGTGATTGGATGCACTCATCTGAAGGACAATGGTGCATCATTAGGTGCACCATACACTTAACAATGACATTGTTTTCCCTGATGCTATTAGACACTTACTGTATTTGTGAGTGGCTCTCAGCGATACTGATCATGTGAATTGTGTATGATTTTGGCACTACTGACAATCAAAAGAGCCCAATTATGATCCACAGCCTGACTGCTTCTGAAACAGGAGTGTATATCTCTCTCACTGGGCCGGTCTGTCTGAGAAAAGCCAAGACTGGAAGGCTCACTGCCAGTAAAGGAACTGGATCAAAGGCAAACTCTCACTTCACGGCCTTTTCATGCGGCCTGCTTCGCAAAGTCAGCTCATTTGTTTCTCATTGAACATCAGAGGACAGCGGTGGCACTCGGCATTTGAACCATTACAGGAAACTCTTCTTCTTTCTTCTTTTTTTTTTTTTTTTTTTTGTCTATATAATGTCCACATTTAAAATAAACTCAGCCGGGAGGTTGCAAGTTTTAAATAGCAGTTAGTCTGTTGCTTCTCTTGTCTATCTGTTCATCCGTCTTTCTGTATCTTCTCTGTCTGTCTATCCATTTGTCTCTCAGCAGCAGTTTTGGAGCCAGATTGGGGTAGGTTAAGGATTCTAAAACATTTCAAAACATGTTCACTATCCATCACAAAAACACACACACTCATTATCTCCCATTAGTGTGGGTGGTTTGGCCGATCCAGTAGAGCTATTTCACAGCAGCTCTCCCCTGTAGATATACAAGCAATAGAACTTAGTGGATAACAAAGAAGATAGCTCCACTATTAATCAAGGCACATTTAGGGAGACATTGTTGTAGCTATTCTGTCAGAAATTGAATTACCGAGGCTTAGCCGAAACTCTTCTTGTCAGCGACCTGCAGGGTATTCAAGAATGACAATGAGATCTTCTGTTTCTGCTGGAACACAATTTCATAGTTGGGTTGCTGTAACATGGATAAAAAGTCAAAGTTATCCCCTAAGCAACCTGAATGCAGGCACCGGTACAATTTTCTGTCAAATTTCCTACACCTGCGAAAGCCCACAGCAGGCAGGTACTCTCCGTCTCGCATTGGGTCAAAGCTGTAACACACTTTTATTTTCAGGATCAAAATAGCTCAGTTTGTCGTGATTACTGGCATATCTCTTTAGTCAGTGCAATATAGTCAGTGCAGAGAACTTGCACGCAGACACACACACACACACACACACACACAGTGTTGTAGATAAGTGTGCCTTGGGCAGTGGGCAGGCTATGGCCATCTGGTGCCCAGTGCTCATGCTGTGCAACAGTCAGCTCCACACCTGGGAGATGGTATCGCCTGCAACTGTTGTCGGACCACCAACTGCACACCCACCTGCACCCACACGTATCAATCTGTGCTTTACTTTGCTTTGAGTTAGATTTTTTTTAAAAATGCTTGTGTTGGTAAGTTTTTAAAGGAAAGCAGAAATGCGATTCACACATTTAATTAAAGAAAAAAATCCACCCTCTGATGCTTTTACACTATTATATATCATCGATCTGTGATGCTCAGAGTGTCCCAGGAGTTATTTTGTGATGAGGTGTTGTAATTTACTTTTTTTGGTGAACCCACTTTCCCTCAGCCTCCCTCGCCTACTTCTACTTCAGTTAATGATTTCCTGCATTTCCCAGAATGCCTTTCGACAACCCCCAGAGAAGGGGCGTGAACTTGTATTCAGCCGAAGGTTATACGTGTAGGTGGAGAGAGCGAAAACGATAGCTTAGGAAGAGCAAGGGAGCACGAATTTTTCCAGTCAAGAAAAAGAAAGTCGTGCCTCTTACTCAAAACACAACATCTTGTAGCTGCAGTGCATTCTGGTCTATTGAAGCTACTGTAGGTGGAGAAACTGGTGTCTCTGCCCCCTCTATGAAAATGGTGAGTCTAGAAAGAAGCCCTTGCTCTTTGATTTTGAGGGACTGACACCAAAATCCTGACGTTTACTCCATTGTAGCTGCACTGGAAATATCTTAACATGACATCACGTCATCTGCGTTTTCCCAGTTATCCACAGGAATAATAAAAATATATCACCAAACAACAAAATATTGGTGTTTTAGAGTGGATTTCCCCTTTAAATGTGAATCATCACATCATATGAAACCTGAAAATAGCTAACTTCTTTCCTGCCGCACACAAATGTCCCAAAATGTCACAAATGGGGGTGGCTGACCTCATGTGTATTTATTCAGGGGTCATTGACTTGAAAAAGCTTGTGATCCCCTGAGATAGCAATTATTGATTTTACATCAACCAATAACAAGGGGCCATGGGATTTTTACTGGTGGAGAGGAATTTCAAGTTGCCATGAATGAGTCTCTCCCATTGCTCTGCTAAAACACAGGCAGCACTCTTACCCAGAGACAGAGAGAGGGAGGGAGAGAGGAAGAGAGAAAGAGAGAGAGGAGAGACTGCACTTACAGCATACAGAAAGAGGTAGAGAAAGAGTTTGAGTGGGGAGAGCGTGAAGAGGCTGAGTGTGACAGCACCGAATGGGAGAAGGAGGGGGAGGGACCGAGCAGCAGGGACAGGGAGGGAGAAACCGAGAGGGGGACGGGCCGAGAGGGAGCGAGGGGAGGGAGCAATCAGAGACGGGGAAAGTAGATGAGAGGAAGAGGGAAAGAGGGAGACCGAGGGAGTCAGCGCAGCATTGGAGAGGAGAGAGAGGGAGGAAGAGAGAAGAGAGAGCAACAAGAAAAAGAGCAAAAAGGAGGACAGCTCAGCAAATAGCAGTCAGCCCAGTAGCATTCCTCTCACAGCTGCAGTGATCCAGGCTGGGAGGGGAAGTTTAGCTCCCCAGAAGAAGAAAAAAAAAAAAAAAAAAGATTTGCTTTTTTTTTGGGGGGGGGGTAAAGAAATCAGAAGGCTCCCTGGAGAGGAAAGAGAACAAGAAGAAAGAGGAGAGCGAACCAGAGAGCTTCTGCAGCTTCAGTGTGTCCTGCAGGGGAAGATGGATTCAGACTCCGGAGAGCAGAGTGAGGGAGACCTCTCTCCAGGTAAGAATCATCAAGTCTCTCGCTTGCCCCCTTAAAACGACAACCTCACTCATCTGCTGATGTGTTGAGGTAGCTAGACTTGGAAGAAGTACATTTCTGCATCCCAAGACAGTTTATCCAGAAGGTTTCTAGCTTCTTGTTGCTCATTTTCCTGCAGATTTCCACATTTTCCAGCATTCTGAGCAGGTACACCCTCCGAAAAAATTATGTACAGAGTTGAACCTTTTGTCGGCTGTACTTACAGAGGTAAAAGGTACAACTCTGTGCCTTTATTTCTGACTGTGTACAGTACTTACAGTGAACAGCAGGTAGGCTGTCCTGAAGACGATTTTAGTGTCCAAACATCAAGAATCACATGATTTCCCACCAGTCTCCGAAGGGCCTTCACATGTCAGTTTATCCAGTGTCTGTAGTTGTTACTCTTGATGATTACCATTTCTAGGCGAACACACACCAAGTGTCAGACCCGCTGCTGTGAGCTCTCATGCATGTATACATTCAACCTTTGATGCCAGCGTGGTGACTGGCGGAGTCCCGCTGTGCGTGCGCCTGTAAGCCGGCTCACTGACTATCCGGAGCAGGCAAGCTCCGACACGTGCGGCCAGTTTGCTCATCAACACATCCAGCTGCAGGGGGAGCGCAGCCTCCCTGGACGCTGAAATCTCCCCCTTAGATTGTCCATCTCACTACCAGGGAGCATGGAAATGTGTAGTAAAGACAGTAGAAAGTAGTCTAAGTAGTGTGCGGTTGTGTTTTGGAAAGATTTCTTCCCTTGTGTATTAAGAGAGGTTTTATGGTGTTAGAGCACAGGGCAAAGATTTATTGCGATCATGAGATATAGCTCTGTAGAAGTTGAAAAACACTCACACACACACACACACACACACACACACACACGGACATACACACATGTAAACGCACACACACAAACACCAGCACTCCTAAAGGTTTACAGGCTCCAATTGCACATTTCCCAGCATTCTGAGAATGTCGTGAATTTAGTGAGCTGTGATCCAGGAGAAAATTCCAGCCCGGAGATGAAACAGCCTTCTGGAGAGATAACTTAGCGTTCAAACATCATGAATCAAAATGATTCTCCACGCGTCTCCAGGAGCCTCTCATAAAACAGCAGAGCATACTGCATACTGTAATATCTCTATGTCATCTAAAAATGGAAACCCTACCTCTTTCTGTTCTTTTTTTTTTTTCAAATTGCTTCAGTTATTTTCTGTGTATTCTGAAGTTTTGACTGACTGTATCCTCTATGAGAGTACTATAGGTCTCTCAAATTGATTTCCATCAGGCACAGATATATATTTTCCTTGTGTGCTTTAGTCAGATCTATTATAGATTTGATTACTATCGGTCGGTGCATGCTGTTGCCCCAGTTAGTGATCATGCAACGCTGTAGATGGTCATGGGGATTGTACAGTGTGGTCGTCTGCCTGTTGTTGTTTCTGTCACAGCATAGCGCTTTGCATTTTCATGATGCTCTGTCGATCTCTGACCATCTGTCTGTCCATCTGGCCCATTGTCTGTCTGTCTTTTTGTCCATCTGCAAAAGGGCAAGGAACCCTGCTATACAAGCCAGACAGCGTTGCACACACCCTCAGTAAGTGACGAGACATCTCTATTATGTGCCGAACGCAGGTAGACAGCTCAAGGTTGTGCACATCCGCCAGGACTCTCACACGAAGCCGTGGGTTGGTGCGTTGTGGCCAGGCCAATCTGTAGAGAAAGAGGCTTCATCCATTTTACATTCATGTGAAGTGTGTTTTTCAAAGACTGGGCCCAGACCCAGAAGTAGATCATGGAAAGATTTTGCTACAGACATTATGATCTAAAGCTTCCATCACTGTTATGTGGCCAAGTCGCTCTAATGTAAGATGAATTATCTGCTGTGGGCTCGTTGGTTTTTTGGCCTAAAAACAAAGTAATGTTGGCTTTATAAGGTCACACAATGTCCTGCCAAAGCGAAAAGTATTTTGAAAACAGGTGTATTTTGAAAACGCTGCTGTACACAAACATGACCCTTATTCTTGGATATGTGGATGAGGGATGTGTGATTTCTCTACACATTTGCAGTATATATTCTTCTGTCAGAAAACTTCAACAGTGTAAATGTGTATTTTTTTTTCCGGGTGGCTTTGACCCTTCAACCTTCCCCCCTGCCAATGAGCAGTTAGTGGATGTTGTTAGCAAGTTAGATCGACATCTTAGATTTGGCATTTAGTGTTATTTTGGTTGGCACAGGGGAGGATTACAGAACAGGCAAATTGAATATTGATAGCAGCAGAGCTCCCAACCCGAACACCTCTCTCTCTCTCTCTCTCTCTCTCTCTCTCTCTCTCTCTGTGGCATTTTAATCTTGTTTAGAGCCTGGGTGTAATACAGCTGGTAGCTGCGCCTTCACACTGAACAAACAAAAGGCCAGTAACAAACGCACTGCTAATAACGTTGGCTGTTGTTGCTGAATAGTTAGAAAGAGACAGACATAGGAAAGGGTGATGCTGAGGAAAAAATGGGGTCAATTTGAAAATAAGATATTTCTAAATTCTCTTGAAGGAAAATTCCACCCTTGGATACACTGTTATTTATCACCAATTTGTGATGTTCAGTGCATTCCAGGAGTTATTTTGTGATGAAGTGTTAAAATTTACGTTTTACGTAATTTACGTATGCATTTTCCCTCAACCTGCCTCATCTACTTCTATTATAGTTACTGATTTCCTGCATTTCCCAGAATGCCATCAACAACCCCCATAGAATGGGCCTGAACCTGTTCCATTCAGCTCTGGGTCATACACGTAGGTGGAGAGCGCGATAGCAACAGTGAAATGAGAGTTTTTCCGGTCAAGAAAAAGCAAGAGTCGTGACCCTTACTCAAAAAGCAGCATGTCTTGTAGCATTATGGAGAACTTGGTATCTGTATTTCTCCCTATATGATTGTTGAACGTCATTGTATAATGGTGAGTCCATAAAGAAGCCCTTGGTTTAATTCTGAGGGGCTGACACCAAAACCTTATATATAGACATTTATATTTGATATTTTAGATAGCTGAACATTTACCTGCTGTTAAACTCCATTGTAGCTGCACTCCATATTTGGCCAGTTATCCAAAGCAATAAGAAAAATATGGCACCAAACAATTAAGTAAACCTAGAAATGCAAGGCACATCACCAATAGGTGTTTTTAAACAGTGTTAAAGTGTTTTTTCCTTTAAAATGTATTTGTTTAGACATGAGGTTTTGATGTGACACCCCTGATTCGGACTATATGGACAGAGAAAGCCTTAGAGGGAAAGAGAGAGCAATGAGCCTGTCTTTTGTCCTTGGTGTGTTTCTATTTCTGTGCTCCACTGACTTCTGTACACTCTCTTGAGTCTCATCACACACACCAGCCACAATGTGTGGAGCTCAGCTGTAACTACTAGAGCCCCCTCCCATCATACACACACACCCACACACCCACATACACCCACCCCACACACACACACACACACACACATATACATATCCCTTTTCATAATCATCCAACCAGCATGCCATACCCATAACCACAAACACACATCACACCAATCCTGTCCTTCCAGTGGATGAGAGGAGAGGACCACACCTTATTATGAACCAAAGTAGCTGACCATTGACACACCTAGTCTGGTGGAGAAAGCCGATCCACAGCTCAACAGAAACTAGAGAGTAGCATGTTGCAAAAACATCTACATCAAGTTCCCCCTGATCCATCAGTGTCAAATTCAGGATATTGAAATTGAGCATTCAATTTGCAGATACTCCTGAATTCTAACTTTCAGATTTTTATATATTGCATTAAACTGACACACTGTCAGAAGATAGTGAATAGCCAGCGCACCGTCTCAATTTGGCTGACTCAGCATGGCAATGCAAATCACTATAACACCACAACCCCATCTGCCATCTGCAGAGCTATTTCCAGCCGTGTCTGTTTACTTCAAATTTCCTATGGAAAGCAGAATTGTCGAAAAGAGAAGCTGTTTGGCTGTTGTAATAACAGCTGTGAGATTCATAAGGGCATGAGGGTTCGTGTGGTTCTATTATAAACAAAACTAAGAGCCCGGCGCAGATGTTGTTTGATGACACAACTGATATCAGAACTGATAACTGGTTAACGGAGCCAAGAGATCTTCTCTCCTCTTCGGCCACGAGGTCTTCTTCAATACTCTCACATCCACATACAAACAAGCTGAATGAATCTGATTGCCCATGTTAACTGCCGCTAATCTACACTTTGCAAAGATGGAACCGCAGAAAAAAAACAAAAACCTTTAGACAAGTACACACTTCATTTCTCCGCCATTCACTACTCTGCATTAGACAGAAGAGAGCCGAGGCCGGCAGCACCCGGCAATCAGAGGAGAGCTTCTGCCTCATGACTGCCATGCTGGCAGACTGGCCACATGCTTTACACATGAGAGACTGGCATAGTGGGCCAGAGCAGCATACACACACACACACACACACACACATATATGCACAGACACACAGACATACACACACACTCAAATATGGTCTTACACTCTCCCAACACATGCATCCCTGATTTTTTTTTCTCTCCCTTTAATCTGGCCTACAGATGGAGAGTGCTCACTGCACCCCAGCCCTCAACACACACACACACACACACACACACACACACAAAAACTTATGCACACACACATACTGCCAGACACCAGGAGCTGGCTCTGGAAAATTGAAACATGAACTCAGAAAAAAAAGAAAATGGGAGTGTGAGGGAGGGAGTCCGTAAGTGGAAAAGACGACTCAGGAGAAAGTGATTTTTCCTCTAGCTGCAGCGAAAGATTCTGAGTCGTAAACACCCAAGTCCCACACCGGTGTGTGTGTGTGTGTGTGTGTGTGTGTGTGTGTGTGTGTGTGCATTTTCCTGTGTATGCTCATGCGAGTGTGTGCTGACTCAATGCCGAGGCATCCCATGGTGTTTGTGGGACAGTTCGAGACAGAATTGTTTCCCCACGGCTGAGCCATTACTGAAACATGGAATTAGACCACAGAGGCATTTTGACAAGGCCTCATAGACTCACACAGGAGGAGGAGATGGCTGTGGTTTCACTGCAGAGCCAACGGTAACTAGTGGCGCCTGGTGTGAGAGAGAGAGAGGCAAGCTGTTGGAGGGAGGGCAGTGTGTGGAGCGTTAGGGAGGTTCAGGAGCGTCGTCTGTACTGCCTGCACAGGTATCTGGAGCTGTGAATTCTGTACATACTAGCTGTGATGCATGTGTGTGTGAGTGTGTGTGAGTGTGTGTGTGTTTTCTTGTATTTCTATCCTTATGATGCCCATACATTTCCGACAGATGAGGAAAATCCTCCAAAGTTAGGGCATTTTCTAACTTCTTTAAGAGGCCGGTTTAGGTTTAGGATTTAGGGTTTCGAGCTTGGTTTTGGGTTAAGAATTATTAGATTACAATTAGATTATAATATTAGAATTAGGTTGAGGTTAGGGTAAGTGTTTAGACTAGACATGCAGTGGAGAGGGTTAAGTTTTGGGTTACTGGTTAGGGCATGAATGTAGTCAATAATACCAAACGTGTGTGTATGTGTGTGTGTGTGTGTGTGTATGTGTGTGTGTGTGTGTGAACCACAGTCATTTCCTGGTCATTAGTTAGCGGTGGTGTGGCAGCCAAGTAGGAGAGCAGCAGTCTAAGGCTTCACACTAAAATCTCCCATGCGCAGTAAAGACATTCAGGGCCAAAGCTCAAAGTGTTTCCAGTTTTACTACTCCATCCATCCAGAGCAACAGAAACCTTTGATTGACACATATAGTGCTTAATAAGGCCATCGCTGCATTTTTATGACGTCACGCCGCAAATAAAGTGACGGTGTGAGCTTCTCTGTAAGTGATTCTGCTCTTAGCTCCCCGGAGCCTCACTTTTTACGTAAACTCCGTTAGAGTGGATGAACTAGTAAACAAACCAGGAGGCCAAAGTTATGGGGAAAGCTGGCAGGGCTGGGGATGATTGTGCATGTGAGTGTGTGTGTGTGTGTGCGCGCGTGCACGTGTGTGTCTCTTTGTAAACGATGCCACGGCATGCTGAGACTTGGCTGAGGTCTATGAGAGGAGCGACTCGCACACAGGCCGGAAAACATTTACTTCCTTGCCACTCACTCTCAACTCGGCGCGGATTGGAGAGAAGCGGACAGAAGGGGAAGAGATGGACAAAAAGAGAAGGGAGGCTCAGGAATCAAACACAAAGACGCACACTAAAGCCAAACCCTTAGTGCTGAGAGTGTGGAGCGAGCGAGAGAGAGAGAGAGTGGGAGTGAGAAGACTGTGCGTTGTGTGGGTCCAGTGTCGCTTTGCCTCGTATGTCTGATGTAAAGGGACCTCGACAGAAGCTAGACAAGTGAAATATGGAACCACGACGCCATATCTCTCTCTCACTCCGTCTTTCTCGCCCCCCACCTCCTCTGTCCCTCTCTGCATCGCTCCTCCACGCTCCTTTTTAAAGGAAATGACACATCTGCCGAGTTTCAGAATGGCCGGGGATATTTTTTTTTATTTTGCCTCTGCGCTCATTCAAAGCATTTCAAACAAACGCTTGAGCCATCCTCTTTCTCTGTTTTCCACTTAACTCTCTTCACTTCTATTAAGCTTGACTGAATGGTGTGAAATGAAAATGTACATATTGCCAGCTCTCCCTCTCTTTCTCTCTCTCTCTCTCTCTCTCTCTCTCTCTCTCTCTAAATAGCTTCATTTCAGATGGAAAAAGTTAAGGGAACTTTCTGTCTGGGTGCCAGGCCAGAGAAAGGAAAGGAAAGGAAAGGAAAGGCAAGGAAAGGCCGAGCATTTTATACTCCTCTGTTTTTATTAGGTTCAGTCACACAGTCTGTCATTATAGTTCACATACACACACACACACACAGAGAAATGCTCAAGAGAACTGTCTGTCATTATAGTTTACATTTACAAGCAATCCAGTGAGATTATTACAGCAGCACAGCCATCTGTGCCAGAGCACAACACACAACAAAGTATTCAAACACACACAACCCTCACACACACACACAGACTCACACACCTACACACACTGACCCACACACACATACACACACAAATGAGCACGCTGACGCACACATACTCAAACCAATATTCTATAAATGAAGTGCCATTACCTTAATAATTTCTTAAAGTGGCAATTTAGGTAAATGAAGTGCTTTTTTAATTATTATTATTTTGTCGACATGTTTGGTGCTTAGTGCTCATTACTGTGATGTTTTTGCACACTTGTCAATCAAAGAGTATGGCCAGTCTATCTTTGTCTATTGATGAAGTTTGACTTTCTGTAGGTGGTGCTCTCTTCTTTGTTCAGCCAGGGTGGCTATCGCTGCTTTAGCTAACTAACAGTTTTTCTTCTATTTATTCAAAACTGCTGGAAACATAAAACGCATCACTTCTTGTGTGCCAGAGGATTTTTCCTAGGAAAGACCCAGTACATCCATGGGAAAGGCCCACCAGGTGTTTAGAAGAGCAAATGTAAAAGCTTTCATTAACTGCGTCTTACATCAATCATCAATAAAGAGTAGCAAAACAGACATATGAAAATGTTGCGGATAATTACTTTAAAACAACATCCATTATCAGAAATAGCACCGGTTTGTCTACTGATGAACGTGGCAGAGTATTTTTCCAGCGGGTCCCAGAGGAGGGAGGCAGAGTGGGGAGAAAGCCTCCAGCCAGTTCCCATGCCCAGCTAACCAGCTAACCGTGGCCCGGCTTTTTACTAGCCAAACAATGGCAGAAGTCAGCGACCCACAGCTGGCGAAGACATTAGCTTTACAGCGGAGGAGAGGTCAAAGGGCAGGGATCCCACAGGACCCTGCAGGCCTAACAGGATGTGTTGGCTACTGCTCAGCCTCCGCACACCAGCCAGTCCTTTGGTCCTCATGCAAAGTCTCATGTCCGTCCGAAGAGTGGACAAGGGCAGAGCTAAAGGTGGAGGTCAAAACACTGATGTCTCTCTCTCTCTATCTCTCTTTCTCTCTCTCTCTCTCTCTCTCTCTCTCCGTCTCTGTGACAGGCTATCAGGCCAGTGGCACATTAATCAGTCAGACATCTCCTGCCACCGCCTCATTCCTCCTCATCTCCCCCCAGTTCAGCTCTACAGGGACTTAGCCATTAAAATAAAGAGAAAGAGAGAGAGAGAGAGAGAGAGAGAGAGAGAGAGAGAGAGAGAGAGAGAGAGAGAGAAAGAGAGAGATGAGGAATGAACCATTAAATAAGGTTGTGCGGTGGCCAAAGGCAACCTGTTCTTGCGTCCCTCCAGATTCAGAGAGGCTCCTAAGTGCTTTTCTCTGGATTGTTAGTCACAGTAAAGCCACTTAGCCCGGTCCCAGGACACACACACACACACACACACACACACACACACTGCTGCCACTTCGAGTTCCAAACAATTTCATATATATGGCTTCTTCATTACGAGCGCAATAATACACATCAGTTTGCTCATCAGTTACTAAGAAAAACTCCTCGCTGCTCCGTTTCTGCGATTAACATCCATTATGCATGTGCTGGTGATGCTGAGTCAAAGCCTGCTTTGCCCTCCGGGTCATGTTTCACAATTTTGACCATTACAGAGAGCATCCTAAGGCATATTTAATTCTGTTGAATTTGCTGCATTTGCTGTGTGGTTTTCCGGGGACACCAGTGCAATCGCTTGCTATTCATCAGTCTCTAATCAGCATTAAATTCCCACAGCCTTCTAACACAACAGCCATGAAAGGAGGTGACTCATAGAAACAGACCTTAGACTAACCTTTTATTTTTTCCGACAGTAAAATGAATGTAGCACTTTATTAACATTGCATTTTTTAGTACGAGATAGACCCCACCCCCCCATTCCTCCGCTTTCTCTGTTGTTTTTATGCACTTTGCGTTGTTCATGTGACGTATCTTTTTGTTTGTTTCTCATTTGTTTCTGTATATTTTGTCTGCTGTGAGTATGTGCTTGTGTATTATGCCTTACTGCACCCAGGTTTCCCATTTGGGACAAATAAAATCGTGAACTAGGCTAAATTAGAGACAGGTACCACCTGCATAACACATTAAGGACAGCAAAAGTCATGACGCCCATTTGTCTTGTCACAAGTGTTACACCGAGTGGATGTGTATGCATTTTTCAAGCCTTGGGGATCTGTGAGGAGAATGAATCTGTGTCTGCTGCAATTACACATTCTTCCAGTAAAGCATGACTAAGCTTTAGCCTAGGTGCTCCAGTTTTAGCCAAGGACACTAAATGATCCACATCTACCAAAAGGGAATGAACTTTAAACCCTGGAACCTAACTTAACACAAGTGAAAGTCATTAAGATGTTAAAAGAGTTATTTATTAACCAAAAAATGTCCGGATGCCTCTCCACATTGTGAGCAGCTGTTAATGACATGGTGAATGACCTCTTTGAGCACCAGAATACCCTTTGGAAACTGGCTCAGAGTCAGATTTTACATGTCATGAATAATGCACCTCACCGCGCCACACTGTATCTCACTCTCTCTCTCTCTCTTTCTCCCCTTCTTTCTGCATGAGCCATATATCTCTCAATCTCAACTCTTCCCCAGATACCTTCATCCCTTCCGGGCACACACACACTTACACACAGACACACACACACACACATGCATAGCCACAGAGAGAGAGGTATGTTTGAGTCATCTTGTGATTTGAACTGTGGGAGTCAAAAATACCCCTGTGAGGAGCCATGCCAGGTCCAGAGCTAGGAGAGCTGAGAGAGGGAGAGAGAGAGAGAGAGAGAGAGAGAGAGAGAGAGAGAGAGAGAGAGAGAGAGAGAGAGAGAGAGAGAGAGAGACGTTGCTGCTGAAAACTTCACATGAAGCGACAAAGCCCGTCTTTATACCAGCGGCTGGGCAGCGCTTCTGCAGCTCTTCTGCGTATGTAGGCCTACGTCTATGTGTGTATTTCTACGTGCATGGACGTATCTGCACATATGTCAGTATGTATGTGTGTGTCTATGTACACTACCAGTGAAATGTTTGGACACACCTGATTGAATGTACTATGTTTTTCATTATCTTTCATTGCATTAAGTCATAATCTTAAAGCCTTTTGATCTAAAGGCTTATGCTTAAATGCTTGAAATTAGTTTTTTAGACAAATATAAATAGTGAAGTTGATGCCTAAGTATGAATTTATTTCCAAAGCCTTTGCCTTTCCATCAAGGCAAAGAATGACTACTTTAAAGAATCTAAAATATAAGATAGTTTTGATTTGTTTAAAAAAAAAATTGGTCACTGCATAATTCTATTTGTGTTATTTCATAGTTTTGATGTCTTTACTATCATTCTAAAATGTGAAAAATAGTATAAAATAATGAAAAATGCGCTTCCAAACTTTTGACTGGTAGTGTGTGTGTGTGTGTGTGGAAGTGATACTGAACATAGTAGGTCCACGAGTCAGAAGCCAGCAGCCCTGAGAGTGACACATGAAAAATGTATACGTCTCTCCTCCAGCTACACTAATAAAGCTCCAGCACCAGCTGGCAGAACTCGGCGTCAAGCGCTCTCTGCTCCAGTCCGCTGGCCTCTTGCTAAACACAAACCCTGCAGGCTATTAAAACCCCTTTACTGCTGCTGAATGACCCGCTCCATTGTTTTCCTCCAGCCTTGTAAATGCAGTCAGAGAAACTCCGCTGGAAAACCAAAAGCAAACAAAAAGGCCAAAGCAAAAGAAGTGGAAATCAAGCTGTCACTTTCTTGTTTAGTTGTTTTTTTTCTCTGACATTTTCTTGGTATTGATACATTGTTGACTTTTTTTTTCTCTGTTTGTTCTGGTTCTCCTTTGGGAAATGGCAATGCTGTGTGCAGATGGATGATGGACTGTATTCATGGTTTTAGAAGGGTGTTAGACTCTTTCACTTCAGTGTACAGCATGTGAGATGTGTATGTAGCCACTGCAGGAGTCCCACTTTTTACTGCATGAACGTAATGCAACAGGGAACTCACGCTGTACGTCTGTCCCCTTCACAAAAGGAAAATGTCTGAAAAGATTGTCTGGAAAAGTGTTGTCGTTTTAGCACTTACACGGTACAAAGAATGACCCGGCACCCACTCATTTCAGATAAGCAAGTACTGGCTATACAGTTATACAATACTTTATACAGCATGTGAACAGAAAATAGGTTGCAGATGGACAGTGACTGTACGATGGGAGATTTGGCCGATGGCTACCCACTGCATGCTGCTGTAAGGAAGCTTTGCAGTAGCTCAGTGTTTGGCTTATCACTCACCAAAAACACTCCTAACCTCTCCTACCTTTCTGCATCTCTGAGCCAGGCTGTCTGTCAACAGCTGTCACCGTTTGTCCGTTTCCTGGCTGCTGTTTGCACTAATAATGTTTAGGGGCAGGAGAACTGACAGGTGCTAAGCAGGCCACAGCATAGTAAATACAGGTTTGTTTTTTTTGTTTTTTTTGCTTGGATATATTCTGTATAGATAAAAATAAGCACACACATGCACACACACAGAGATGAAGTTAAACCAGATGAACAAACCCATCATCAGTGAATCAGTGAGATGGGCTCTGTGACCTTTACACAGTCACGCTAGGCTAGTGTCCAAGCCCACTGATGATGGGAGTGTATGTGTGCGTATCTGTGTGTGTGTGTGTGTGTGTGTGTGTGTGTGTGTGTGTGTGTGTGTGTGCGTGTGTGCGTGTGTGTAGGTGTGTGTGAGCATGTCTTTGCCCATGTGCGTGCATGCACTTGTGTCTGTCAGTACAGAGCGAGAGGGTGACCTGGTTTGGTCCAATACTAAACATGAGTATGTTGTCATTAGCAACTCCAAATAGGGAAGCAGCGATCAAGGAGTGTGTGTGTGTGTGTGTGTGTGTGTGTGTATGTGTGTGTGTGTGTGTGTGTGTGTGTGTTTTCCAGATACCTGATATGACCATGAGCTTGTGCGTAAGCAGAGACGTCTGCTCTGTCTAGAAGCTCTGAACGGTTCAGAGCAAAAACATCATGATGACATTATTATTAGGAAGCGGCTGCTGAGCAGCAAATGACTCTCAGCCAAATGAACTCAGAATAGAAAATAATGTTTATGTTTAATAATGTGTTCATGTGTGTGTATGTTGTTCTGCTGCCATCATGGACCAGCAGCAGTGGATAATGAGTGGAAACACACACATTACAGCACAGACTGTACACATATACACACGATAGACGACACCTGCACTTCCAATAGACTTGCTATAGAAAACCGGCATCCTAACCCTAACCCTAACCCTAACCCTATGGCTCAACAAGTTGGCTAACTTATTAATGTGTAAAAGACTTAAGTTTGAGCCCTACCAGGGAAAAGGGTCCCTGCACTGAATACATTGTGGTTGACACTTCTGTTTTCACGTTTGCAATGGTTCAAATCTGATCCTAACCCAAAATCTGTATAATGAACCCGACTGCTAGTTCTAACAGCTTAACCAGGTACAAGTAACAAACACACACCAAAAATCACAATAGAATCACTATACATCTTTACATATTTGAACAATAATTGTAATTGCAATGTGCTGACAACACTTTTTTTTAATAGTTGACATGAGATCAAGAAGACACACACACACACAAAACACACAAATGCACATGCATACACTGGCATGCACATGGATACACACACACTGAAGCACATGCTGTGGAGAGTGCCACCAGCTCACACATAAAGCCCCACTAAAATACACACACAGACACACACATGCAATTGTGAAGCCCTTCCTGCTCTCAGCACATCGACCACCTTGCCACCTGGTTTGACGGCAGCTTCCTTGACCTTAATGTCGGTAAGACCAAGGAGCTGTGTCTGGGAGGTAGGATGGGAGCAGGCAGCATAGGGCCTGTCTTCAAGCCAGCTATCATGAAGGGGCAGGAAGTGAAACAGATCACTCACTTTAAATATCTGGGAACAATCATTGACAATAAACTTACCTTTCAGCCCAGGTTCAGTCTGTTCTATACTGTGTACTGTTTGTTTTATACTGTGTACTGTCTGTTTTTATTGTGTTGCCAGATTGCCGAAGACAAATTTCCATTTTATGTAAATTTAGTGGACAATAAAGTTTTTCTTATCTTATCTTATCTTATCTTATCTTATTGCATATATGCACACTGTCTCACACACGTAAGCATGAAAGCATACACACACACACACACACACACACAGTTGCTCCAGTCTGACGTGTGTGTCCAGCAGTCTTCCGGCTGATAAGCCCACAAGTGCCTCCAGCGTTGACTCAGTAAAGGCCAGTCAGTCTAGTTAGTGTTAGCTGCTGGTGCTGCTAATGGCTCATTCCTCTGGTTGCTTTGGAACGGGACCAAAACAAGCCTCAGGTCCCGTCTCCCTGCCCCGCTCCCCGGCACACTGCAGGAAATGTGCTTCTTAACAAGTCAGTTGATCTAGTATCAAGCTTTAAAATCTTATTTTTC
This sequence comes from Centroberyx gerrardi, assembly GCF_048128805.1. Lineage (NCBI taxonomy): Eukaryota > Metazoa > Chordata > Actinopteri > Beryciformes > Berycidae > Centroberyx > Centroberyx gerrardi. The sequence continues at coordinate 8,471,089 of NC_135997.1, forward strand.
TTAAAACAAGTGAAAAATGAGCCAATGGGGTGAGATCATTTTATCTTATTTCCTGTGCAAGTCAACTTGTTTCAAGAATTCTCTTGAATCAATTTCCCTGCCTTTCCCTTCTGTCCAAGGTATTGGCACTTGATTATCGAAAATTCCTCAAACAGGTGAAACTGATTTGGAAACGAATGGAATTTGGCATCATTTTTCACAGATGAGATTTAAGAAAAATAAGATTTGAAGACTGAGTTGTAAACTTGGCTCTATCTGACTTTTTGTTTTTATAATCAAAATTGAGTTATCCACATATTCATGATCTTTGGATGTCACTTTAAGCTTGCGTGGTGTTTTTTGTATTTTTTTGAAGAACCTTTTGGGGTTAAATGTTTTAAAAGATAGACAGTACATAACAGTTTTGCCAGCTGGGATGTCAAATCTTTGATGCTCAGTATCTCAGAACTGCACTCCACCCAGATGCAACCTTATAATTACAGGCTCACAGAATATGAGGCTGAATGAGTTTGTTGAGATGGACATTTTTTGCAGTGCGCTACCTACTGCTACTGCTACCAGTTGGCCGGGCTCCATGTTTTCCACTCTGGATGTATGTTCTGATGCAGCGCAGCAGAAACTGTTGACTCAGCGCTCTAAAAACATCAGGCGGAACAGAGGGAGACTGTCTAGTCAACAGCCACGGCTGGAGAGCGGCGAGCACCTTACTAATCCTGATGTTAAAAGTAAACTCCACAAACTCCCAAAACACTCTTATGTAACCGCTCTGATGGGCCGATGGAGTATGAATTGAGAAATGAAATGAGAATTCCGCTTGTGTTTGTTTCAGCTACTTATTCCCAGGTGTTATGAGAAAAAATAAGTTCATTTTGTGAACATTTTACACTTGACAATGAGTGATGCAGAGAAAATAATGAGTAGGTAAGAGAGAAATAACAGAGAATATAGACAGTTTTCTAGCCATCTCTCCCTTGACAGCTTGTACTCTTCTCTAACTTATTCTGACGCTGTGGCTCATCCATGTCACTCATCTCAGCCACCGGGTGACAGGCTACAGAGGGTGTGTGTGTGTGTGTGTGTGTGTGTGTGTGTGTGTGAGCTTGGACGTCTGAATGTGGACACGCGTAATCATCTACCCTCACTTACTGTATGTGCTAAAATCTCGGGCCAGACTCTGAATCACCCACCTCCCTCCCCAGCACTCTGACTCACACCTCGCACAGCCTCACATCCGTTCCTCACAGTAATTTTCTTTTTTACCCACACTCCTTCATTTTCGCTCGCGTTCCTCGCCGTTCTGGGATGAGAAGAGACGCTCGAAACGGGGGTCAAGGCAAGCGAATCGATGGCCACCTGCCGACGCTCAGGAACAGGCCTTGGGCTGCATGGTGGGGGGCGGCAGAGGGATAATTAGTCGTGTTTTTTGTTCGGCGCTAAAAAAAGAAAAGGTCAAACCGGGCTCTTTTTTGGCGACGGTAATCAGAGACCAATCTTGGTTATGTAATTACGCAGAAGAGAAAAGATTGTGCTCATTTCTAAGTAGACTAGTCACACATGCTGGTAGGATTCGAATCCATAGCGTACTTTGCCATCGGTGTCACAAGGCAGCCTTTATGGAGCGAGCTATCACCTTTATCAGCCTGCCAGGGTCTCACAAATCCATCCAGTAGGGATTCTGAATATCAGAGGCCCACTAGAACAAAGAGCTGCTTCAGAGAAACAGGAAATGACAGCGACAAAGAGAGCCTGTTGATGAGAGCTACAGAGCTGTCTAATGAAAACCGCAGTTAAATATCCTCGTGTCGCTATTCAAACATCATGCAAATTACTGTATTGCTTCACAGCCTATGTGTGTGGTGTCGACTTATCCATTCAGCAGGCCACACTTTCCATTTATATACCGTTAGTTTTGCATAGTTGGTGCTGTGCGGTTTGTGAACTGCTCAAACTGGAGGGTCAGGCCATCCTGTTGGCTTATTGTTGTTCAGATTGATATTGTTGAGTGTGGAAATGAGATGTTGGCAGCTATATGTTAGTTGTGGTCTTGTGTGTTGTAGGTGAGGGTAGGCTTGCTGGGTGATGAGACAAGGGTGGTTATGGCATGTGAAGACTTTGATAAGACTTTAAAGTGATGCTGAACTTTGGTAGTACCTTGGGTTGTGTAGCTTCGTGGATATTATATAGCCCCAAAATCGCCGATTCTCTGTTATATGTTGCTCTGTGGCTCCATGAGAGGCAATGAAGAGGCGATGGAGAATTTTTCCTTTTTTTTCTCTCTCCAATCACTGTTCACTTGATCAAACTGAAAGGTTAATAAACATAAAGAAAGCAATTATCTTAATCGCAAGTGAGCAACAGGGCTAGTTTTTTTATGTCAGAATCTGCTTTGTTCGCATTTGTTTATGTGCTAGCAGTGTGATTTTGAGACCTGTTCCTCCATATAATGGCTGTGAATGGAGAGAGAAAAAAATGTAACTCTCCAATCGTCTCTACCGAAACAACCGATTACAGAGAATCACCAATTTTGGGGTTATATCATGGCCAGGAAGCTACACAACCCAACATCTCTTTAATTGAATAGTCAACTAACTATCAGGTGACAAAAAGTAGATGTTTAATAAAGTCTCACTTGCCTGTTTGGTGCATCTCCACAGACTATGTAACCCTAACCCTAAACCCAAACTTAGCCTGATCCTATTTCTTATATTAACCCTAACCCTAAGAGTAACCCTAGTCCAGACACTGAATATCTATAAATGACTTTTCTTACAATTATGAGTATCACTTGAAACTCAATACTGTGAAACATTATAGTCCCTTGATAGGAATTTGAGTATCAACATTGGTGTATTCAACTAAAGCGTGACCATTTAGTGTTAAGCCTTGTAGAGGTGTGATGAAGGAACCGACTTCATAGCCCTGTCACCCACACGCTCTTTCTTCTAACATGCAAGCTAGTTTTCTGCGTAGGCGTTCAACCTGGCTGAACAGTACAAAGGATAGGTACATCGGATCCTACGTGTTGGCAAATGACTGTGGACAAAGACATTTGCCTTGTTAGCTTTTAAATGTCACGGTCGGCTAATTGTATGTACATGAAATGCCACTTTGTTTCAGACCAACACATGAAATGTCACTCCTGTACGTTCACACGAAATGGCAGGTTTGTAAGAGCAGGGATAGGGTTTCTCCCTGTTTCTCTGCAGCATTCAGCCTTTTACATGTTAAAATAACACACACACATACACAGAGAGAGACACACACACACACACAAAGAAAAGAGGCACACTGTTGAAGTGATATGGCAATAGTGTGGATTCTGCATGGTCACATAGCTGTCTGTTTTAATAAAAATTATAATGACAACAAAGCAGGTGTTCCTCTTTTGATTTTAGACTCATCGCCTGCTGTTCAGAGCTGAGCCCACTGGGCATTGACCCCCCTCCCTCTTCTCTCTCTCTCTCTCTCTCTGTGGATGTGCATGTGGAGGAGGAAGAGGCTGACGATGTGCCCAGGGAACAGGGAAAAAAGTGAAGCCCTTTTTCCTTGGCTTTAATCATAATAGGAGTTATCATGGTGTGTAATTTGTAGCTGGGTGGCACCTAAATAAAACCCCTTTCTATCCTCCCACTCCTCACATTCACACTGACACACGCTAGCCTGCTGGCATTGCTGAGAATGAAGACACAGGCAGTCTTTGATGTTCTCCTCTATGATAAATGGCGACAGCACTCGTACAGTGGGACACGGCCTAACAGGATGATAAATCTGGACATGTGGAGGAGAGACACTGAGCAGAGTGGTCCTTATCGTTGTTCAATCACACCGAGGCAGCTGTTTGATGTTAGCCAGAGCAGATAGTCATTCCTCTGGCAGCTCGGCCCACCGCACCGCTGCCAGCTCCAGGAAGGACGCCGCCCTGCTGTAGAATGTGGCTTTTCATCTGCTCAAAAATGGTTTTCCTTAGCCTTCTCTCATTTAGAACATAATTCTCCTTTGAGTTACTTTTGAATCTATAATTCAACTTAGAGTAAAACATCAGCTTTTTGGCAGATAAGCTCTTTAATCGACTTCACTTCTGTGTATCCAGTTTTGATTTAGCTATGGTGCAGAATAACAAACGGAATCATCCAAAGCTGCTTTGGATCATCTCAAAAACACTGTAGCTCACTATTTACAGAACACAGAGAGAACTGCTACCAATCTTTTTGTTGCACAACAGTAAGTTCATCAAAGAGCCTATTGCGGAAAAATTGGGAAAAAAAAGTTGGTCTATTCCTTTAAATAACCACCAAAATCCAAAACTTAGGAGTGGACTTTTTTTTTTTCATTTTCAATTGCAGAGTTCTATACAAGGACACATGTCATGAGTTTTAATGTGTTTGGATTGGACTGTTTTAATATAAAGGGTGTGCTTATAGTTGTAATGTCTATGAGAGGAGGAGAAAAATGGACCAGTGTTTTCTATTACAATGGGTCAAGAGAATTGCAAAAGCCTGTCCATCTGTAAGTCAGCTGTTTCAAGAATATAAATATACTCAGAATGTACAGGCTGTGATCAAAGACAGTATTATAAGAAAAGTTCTATTCTAAAACTGTTATACATATATTGGTAACACTTTACAATAAGGGTACATTAATTAAGGGTTAGTTAATGCTTAATAAGCATTGCTTAATAAGCATTAACTAACCCTTAATTAACAGTTAACTAATGTGTCTGGTAATCATTTACTAATGGTGTTCATGTTAACAAAGGTATTAATTTATACATTATTTAATAGTTACCTTTATAAACTATTAAATAATGTATAAATTAATACCTTAGTTAACATGAACACCATTAGTAAATTATTACCAGACACATTAGTTAACTGTTAATTAAGGGTTAGTTAATGCTTATTAAGCATTAACTAACCCTTACTAATGTACCCTTATTGTAAAGTGTTACCCATATATTTTGGAACAAATAATTACCTGAGCTTTATCATTCAGTATCTCTTAAATGTAGAAGATCCCATCTGTAAGTGTTCAGTTACCTGCTGTAAAAAGTATCATTAAATTGTGGATATCTCATTTTGGAAGAGAACTCTTCCTATTGAAGGGCAACTTCGCACATTGGCGGCCCCAAATGGCAGTGAGAGTTTGAACTTTAATACCCAGAAATCATGTAACGTGACGTCAGTAAACTGCACACAGCTCGCTCTTGTTTACCAACCTGGATGGTCTGTGAACACTTTATACCAAAAGATGCCAAAGGGACAAGAGAGACAAAATATCTAATCTTGGTGATTCAAGCTTTATCTGGACAGAGCGCTCGCTCACTGCAGTTTAGGAGAACGTTTATGTTTCACTCTCAGTGTATACATACCAGACACCAGAGTTTAATCTGGACAAATAAGGCAAATCTACAATGTCTCAGTCAAGGGGGAATGGGACACTCTTCTCTGTTGCAATCCCACTTTGTGATTTAGGATCATACTTAATTTAAATCTTGCCTAGTGCAGCTTTAGCATATTAAAAATTATTATGCTTAGGCCTACATGACAAGTGATTCTGCATAAGTTGTATTAAAGTATCAGTGCATGACAAGCTGTTACTTCAGGAGGTTGAGGTCTCCTTTTTCTTCTGTTGACTTGGTCTTGAATCCTTTTGAAAGGATAAACACACAATGAGGAATTTTGATTAACCCCAACCTCTCTCTCTCTCGCTCTCTCTCTCTCTCTCTTTCTTTCTCTCTCTCTCAGCAGGCCAGGAGAGCTTCAACTCGCGCTCCCTGGCCCTGCAGGCCCAGAAGAAGATCCTGAGTAAGATGGCGACCATGGTGGTGGCCAACATGCTGACGGACGACACCAGCAGCGAGATCCTGGACGAGCTCTACAAGGCCAGCCGGGAGTTCACCAAGAGCAAGAAGGAGGCCCACAAGATCATCAAGGACGTCATCAAGATCGCCCTCAAGATCGGCATCCTCTACCGCAACCACCAGTTCAGCCCCGACGAGCTGGACACGGTGGAGCGCTTCAAGAAGAAGATGAACCAGGCGGCCATGACGGCGGTCAGTTTCTACGAGGTGGAGTACACCTTTGACAGGAATATTCTGTCGGAGCTGCTGCTGGAGTGCAGGGACCTGCTTCACGCCCTGGTCGAGCAGCACCTGACCGCACGCTCGCACGCGCGGATCGACCACGTCTTCAACCATTTTGCCCACGGCGAGTTCCTGGCGGAGCTGTACGGGGACGGAGAGGAGTACAGACTCTCTCTGAGGAAGATTTGCCACGGCATCAACAAACTGCTGGACGAAGGAACACTTTAACCTTTCGCGTCTGACCTCTTTCACCTCTAGCTCAGCTTCCCCCATCCTCTTCTTGGCCTTTACCCTTGTTGCTCTCTCCTGCCTCCTTGTGTTTCTTTTTCATCCACGTTGCTCACCACCCCTCGCCCCACTCGCATCCTTTCCCTTCTTTTTGCTCCCGTCTTCCTATATCTTCTGCATCCATTTCCATGGAGCTGGTTGCATCGTCCTGCTGCCGTGGTTCGATGAGGGGATTTTAGACTCTCTTCCCACTCAGCGGATCATTGCTGCGCACTGGGACAGCCTGAATCACGTCACATCATTATGCATTATAGCATTCCAAGCCTTTCCCTTTGTGTACAAATGTATACTGTACCAATGGCCAAAAAAGCATAGGGATATTTGGACATGGAAGATAATCAGTAGTGTTTTTCTCAATCTGCAGAGCCAATTTCTGTGATTTCCAGTCAGTTTTTTCAATATTTTCAGAGCATGAAGCTTAAGGGTTGAATTACATGAACATGCTGTAATGTACTTTTCTCCCTTATTTTCGCCTAAAGTGAGTGTCATAATGTCATGCAAATGCAGTGTTTATGAGCAGACCAAACCAATCAAAGTCTACAGTCACAATTTCCTGCCAAATGTATAAATGTATGGTCTTTCTGCACTGTCGAATGCCTTTATGACAACTCTTTCCTTGGTGTTGTGGGTTCCAAATAACTCAAAATTTTACCTTTGCACGGTACCACAGATGAAGTATGGTTTAGTACGGTTCCTTAAAGCCATACCAGGGACATTTCTGTCACTACAAGACGAACTACGGTGATTCTAGAAATATTTTACATTTACAACGGCAGCTCCTTTGAATTACAGCTGCAGTAAAAATCCAGCATAAACAGTGTGTCCTCTGGATTGGCCTTGAAGGGCTTGGCAGTATGTGTATGCGTGTCGGTCTGTGTGTGTGTGTGTGTGTGTGTGTGTCTCTCTCTCTCTCTCTCTCTCTCCCTCTATCTCTCTCTCTTTCTCTCTCTCTCGCCCTCTCTCTGTGCGTGTGTATGTGTGTGTGTGTGTGTGCGCGCGCATATGTGTTTGTATGGGATCCGCTTGAATCACGTGTTTGTACATAAGACCAACTCTGACACAGTGTGTGTGTGTGTATTATGTGTCTGTGTCTATCTTCTCTACAAGGGTGTAACACTTGTCTTTTATTAAAGATTCCTTGTAAACAGATGTCAGTATTTCTTTGGCAATTCTTTTGGTGGTAATAGATCCAACTGGAGGACAATTTCAGGAGGGACAAACTGCATTCTTCTTGCTGGCAGCCATCATTACAATTTTCTGTCATGTTAGATTTCTGTTTTCCTGCCTTTTACTGTTACCTGCCTTTCCCCTGGTCAAATCTGAACAAATCATCTACCAACTTTGACCTAGAAGTAGGCTACTCCTAGAATAGGCTCTCAGATTCATCGAGATATTGTAATAATTAAAGCCACTGTCGCATAGTTTTTGAGGGGAAACAGCCATCATGACAGAAAATGCATGGGTGCATCTGATGTGGAAAATAAGCCACAAATGGTGCGTTACTAGTCTCCTGCCCATTTGACACACATCATGCACATCAGGCATAAATTTGCCAACACGCATACTTGAAATGAGCAAGAAAATCAGTGGTTTGGCATTTTTGGTCCATTAGATGCCCTGTGGTCCGTTCTGCTCCCCTGTCCAGGAAAACATATTCCTGGATGCTTGATGTGACTCCAGCTGACTTACTCTCTCTACAGCTACAGGCAATCGAGAAGAAGTCGTCCAGTTTAATGTCTCTGTCTCCTTGTATAAACACTTAAAACAGACAGACCACCCATCTACTGAGCACCCATTTGCACACACACTCTCTCAGCTGGCTGGCAGACGTACATACACACATCGAGTCAATCATTTATGTAGTTAAAGTTTTAATTGACTTAAAGAGAATAGTGGTGTTCACAGTCATAAACCTCACTTGCTTCTTTCCTTTGTTCTCTTTAGTTTCTGTCCTCTCTTCCTATTGGCCAGGATCTCCAGTTGATTCCAGCATCTTAAATCGGACTAATGGCCTGAACAGGGGAGACCTCACTCTGTCTGGATGAGAGAGAGAGAGAGAGAGAGAGAGAGAGAGAGAGAGAGAGAGAGCGCGTGTGTGTGTGTGTGTGTGTGTGTCAAATATAGAATGTATGCTCTATGAATTTATATGCTGCTGCAGAAGATGTGCACACATCCTTGTACTTCTATCTAGGGTTTGACTGATATAGGTTTCTGAAGGCCAATACCAATGCCGATAGCCAATATTTACTTAATATCTGTAAATGTTTCAATTTTCGTAAAAAAAAAAAAAAAAAAGTACCCATTGTTTCCCTTTGTGAACAATTCCCTAATTGTTCACAAAAAAACATATGTGAACAATTAAGTAAATATATAAAATGTGCAAAGAAAATATTTCCACTTTCCCATAAAACTGATTTTATGTAGCTGTGGTCAGGGAGAAACCTCCATCATATCAGCAATGACCACATGACTGGCCAATGTTCAATATTGAATAAAATATTTAATATTTAATAAAAGCCCAATATATTGGCAAACCAAAATATTGGTATAACCCAATATTGTATATTATATCAAACCCAAATTGGTATAACTCTGTCCTTATGAGGACCTTCCTTTGATTACATTAAACCTAACTGCCAGTCGACGGACGAAGCAGGGAGAGTCATCAAGATAGCTTTAACTTGCCTAACCATAACCATAACCATAACCCCATTAACCCTATTAAACCCTTACCCTACCCTAAACCTAATCCTAAATCTAACCCTAATCCTAAACAAACAAACAAACAACGCAAAAATGTCCTCACTCAAAGCTCTACAACTCAAACTGGTTCTCACAAAGATAGAAGAACACACACACACACACACACACACACACACATATCCCGCAAGTGTCACAGAGGGTAAAAATACCGACTGTTGATGGATTGAGCGGCCTGGTTTAATGAACTCACAGAGCTGAGAGAGGCCGACCGAGAGGGAAGAGCGAGTCGACAGCATCATCACCGAGTGTCAGACTGACAGAGCGGCCCAGCTGCTGGAGAAAACATCATTAGGGAGTCGCAGGTTTGATCCCCATGACAGAAAATGGGTCCTATCAAAGAATCTTTGAGCCAAAAAATCCCTCCTGCCTCACTCACTGTAACTGCCTAGTTTTTTTGTTTTGTTTTGTTTTGTTTTTTTGTGATCAATCAGTATGTACAACAACAAATGAATATATGCCATCAACTCCCTGAACCCCTCCTGTAATAATATATACAACTCTTCCCACTCCCGAATTGACATTTAGGGAAGTTTGGATAATGAATAAACAAAAGATGAAAAGGAATTTAAATCATTTGAAGTTCTTTTAGTCCTTGACTTTAGGGTTTTTTCAATACATGCAAAAATGTAGCCTAATGTAAATATAAACCAGAATTAGCAGTGTGACAGAGGTACAGTAGCATGTTACCCACTTTGCTTGCAAACGATTCACAAGATGATTGAAATTTTATCTACCTATCTGTAAGTTTTATGACTGTATCTACTCCTTGTTCTTCCTCTGCAGAGACAGATGGGCAAGTGAAATCTGTAGACCTCTAGTGGCTCCCAAATGAAATGCTGGGAAATGGGGTTTTCATTTTGTTACGGCTGTTTTTTTTTTCTGTGAAGATTGCTGTTCAGATGGAAGACACAGATCAAAACAGAGCAGAGAAACTGCTGTGCCAGTGCTGTTTTATGAGCGCTGATGTTCAAATGAAAAACAAAAGCGGAGAAGCCACTCTTAAAAGGAGCTATTCACAAAGGGCTGGTGACCAGAGATAGCAATCTGAATGAAAATATGACTCTGCCTGCCCACACAAAGGCTTATCTGTCCCAAATAACCACAGGACGTCTTGGAAAACGCAGCACAAATGGAGTGTTCCTTGTATAATGTTTGAAAGGGCTGTAAATAGATGACATATCAAAAGCTTTTTCTCTCTGAATTTCCTCTGAAATGAATGGTAAGGTCGTAGCTCTGGTCTTTGAAGTCCTGCAACACTTCCCCTTGGCTCTGAAATAAACAGAAAATTCATGATCAAGCCCTCCAGCTCTGTCTCGTTCTCTGAAGACAGGATCGGTTTAGATCTTCCCAGTGGAAAAGTATCACAAAAGCAACATACAAACCATAGAAAAAGAGAAATAAACATCCTGTCAACAGTGCTCCCCACCACCTCTCCACCCCCACACACACACTACACACACTTATACTATACACACACAGCCAGAGACTGATGATCTGTGATACCTGATTGATCCCCAATTGATTAATTGTGATGTTTCTGTGTCTGTCTTACTCAAATTTTGCCCAACTATGATTATAAGTCATTCTGATATTGGCATTTGTTCTTTGTCTATAAGCCATATGAGTCAAATGCAGATAGATAACCACCATTCAGAAATGGTTGTAATGTTTTAAATCATGAAATGGACAATATGATATTCTAAATATATTCACAACAATTCAGTCTCCAATAGGTGAACTCACAGACTCTTGTTAATAAAGTTCTAATAACATAGGCTTCTGATGGAATTTAGAAGTGACAAAAATATAGACTATATAGATAGAAATATAGAAATATAGACTAATACAGACCCTAGTGTGATTTGCATTTGCCTGTAATGCTGTAGCCTTGCTGCTCCATATTAAAGTAATCTCATAATCAGTGTCTTGTTTTCTCTTCTCTTACTTCTCTTTATTCTTTAGTTGTGGTTACTGCTGCACTGCGCATGTACATGTGTGATTTTTGGTGAAAGATAAGACTCCAATACATCCACAATACAATACATCCAGTAAACACAGGGTGGCACTGTATTCACAGACAGATCTGAGATCAGTCTCCTGATCAGACACAAACCCAAAACCAATAATAATTTTGTTGATGAAAATGATGCCTACAAATATTCATCAACAACCTGATTTGAGTCTTGATAAAAACTCTTGAACTTCAATAATGATTATGACAGTAAAATTATACAATAATAAGCTGGCAAAAAAATTGAGTGAGCTGGATATGACCAAGAGCTTTTTAAAACTAAACAAAAACTGAAATAGCCTGAATGACTAAACTGTGACAGAAACTAATAAATATTATGGTCAAATGATTGAGACTGAAACCACGTTGAATCACATTTCCCAATAGTGTTATTCAGTCAATTCAAGTCAATTTTAAGGATAAAAGTAGTTATCTGAGACATTAAAATATCTAACAGTCTGAGAAAGAGGGGTGAAACAGAGTAATATTTACAGGAAAAAAGTATGTGTGTACATCCCATCCCAGTGAAGCATAAAGTTAGAAACCCCAGCCAAGCCACTTGTTTACAAGAGATGGGGTTTTTTTTGGTTGTTTTGGTATCTGAGGTCAACAAGTCGCTGTGAATGTCTTTTCTCTCAGCAGTGGAAGCTGTTGGATAAACAGGACACTTACGCCTATCCTCAGGGGGACTGATGTTTTTGTTTGTGTGACTACATGCTGGAGAGTTGTCAAGATGTCGGCCCTGGAGCAACGGGCAACAGAGTAAGAGTACCTTCACACCTACTAAACACTAGATGTCAGTACAGACTCACTTTTCCACATAGCAGTGTGAGGATGTGCTGGGTCAGGAAATATCACAGTGAAGAATCATATCTGAAGGTGTGTGATGGATCAGTAAAATATAGATGAAGTGGCCAAATCAACTCCATGTAAAGTTGGGGAAAACTATAATCAGTACCACTGCCTATTTTCAAAATCTCACTTTGTCGACTTCAGAAAACTTTGCTGTTTTCTGAAGCCTTTGGTTATTATGTTGTGTATAGGTTTGTATGTGTATGTGTATGTGTATGTATGTATGTATGTGTATATAAGTATGCATATCTAATTCTAATAATAATGATAATAATTTGCATCATGTCCTGAATCTTCCGTGTCCTGTAGTCTTCATACTGGACTGAGTGTCTGATCGGTCCTTGGCGGCGCTCCGGCTCTGAGACTGCTGAGGCAGGCAGAGGACAGGAAGTAGGCTACAGTCGTCCCGCAGAGGGTGGCACACATCCCATCCTGCACCGCACAAAACACAACTGCTCTGTCCCGCCTGTCCAAAACACACAATAACACTAATTATTTCATCATATATTGGTGGCAGAATTGTAGGGTTTCTTCTTAATAGTGTATGTGCTATACTGTATAAAGCTGTAATCTAGTTTTAAACCATCAGAACAGTGTTGGTGGTGTGTGTGTGTGTGTGTGTGTGTGTGTGTGTGTGTGTGTGTGTGTGTGTGCGGTTGGCCACTGTGAGAATCTCTACAAATTGTTACTCCTTAGAATTGAATATTGTATTGCCTATTGTATGATATGCATAATGTAAAGTTAAACAGTTTTTATGTCTGAATTCAATATTAAAGACAATGATAATTTTGCTGATTCTTTTTTATACGTTCAAGGAACTGGGGCAGAATGTTTTTTTGTTTTTTTTTCCAACAAAATGAACCCGGTTTGCATGAGACAAATAGCTTGAGGAAGAAATTTATTAACATGAATAGTGTATCCCATATAGATAGATTGTCTTGGCTGGTAACTGTGATCATGTTAAATTCCATGGGAAAAAGATTGTGTAGGCTACATCAGTAAATAGCTGTGGATATATAAACGTGTGAATACTGTTCATCATGTTGCCCACTGCTGTACAGGAACATGCATCATGTTTCCTGTGCTGACCAGACTGAAAACCACATTGTGAATGTTCAGCCCACTGCTAAATTAATTTTGCACCTCATTTTCTGCTCTGTCTTTTCCTTTATGTGCATTACTAGACTGACCTGACTGACGGTTTAAGGATGAATGTGCTGCTCATGGCTTGAATGATGTTATGTATGATGTGTACAGTGTTTTCTATGCTGACCTTTACTAACTGAAACTTTTCTAATAAACGGTGACATATCATATCATATTGTATCGTATCATATTGTTTCATATCGTATCGTATCGCACTGTTTCGTATCATATAATTTTGTATTGTTTTGTATTGAATTGTATTGTATCATACTGCATGGTACGGCATGGCATGGCATCGTATTGTATTGCATTGTATTGCTTAGTATGGGATCAATATGACCCAGTGAAAGAGAAAGCGGGACTGAAACAGATAAGTGCTTCACAGAGGGATGTCTCCCACACACACACACACACACACATTAATCAATCACCACACACAGCCCAATGATACATTGCAAATTAACAGAATTGAACTCCTAACTGCCGGTAGTGTGTGTATGAAAAAGAACAGTTGCTGTCTTGACAACATTAAAACATGGCTACAAAGGAAAAGTATTGAAATGAATTGTTCATTCCAGTTTGCTGGTTGTGATAACAGCGAGCCAGTGTGTGGTGGCAAGTGATGTGACTCCTGATCTGAGAGACAGACTGAGCTGTCCAGTCATTGACCAGGATGCAATTTAATCCAACGCATAAGGCTTTCATAAACCAGAGGATTATTCTGTGACAGGCCAAATCATCTAAATCATATGCTTAATGCCACTAATGACTTGCTTGCTGTATCCCACCAGCCTGCTGTGATGGGTTCCCTACCCCATCTCTCTATGGGGGGTGGGGGGTGGGGTCCCAAACTTTATCATGACAAGGCCAGTCAGATAAAAGCACATTAGACCATGCAAACAGAGACAAGTCCTGCAGAAAGCACAGTCCATGCTCTCTAAGTCTGTGAACTCCCCCTCAACTGGCACTTGTTTCAGATAAAAACCAACAGATACAAACACTCTTTTGTTCCCTTAGCCATCACTTTAATTTACAGACATAACTAGAGAAATCCTGCTATTATTGCACACTGGCTTTTATTGCACACTTTATTGTATTGTATGTCTCTCACTTGTCATTGCCTACTTTCTCTGGTGGCTTTTTTTTGCATGCTGTGTCTTATGTTTTTCTACCTGCCTGCAAATCAGTTGCCCTCTGGGGACTAAATGAAGAACTGAACTGAACTGAATTGAACTGAACCCCTGTTTGAAGATTTTGCCCCAAGGAACCCTATCTGGCAAGACTCTTATGACTTGGAAAATAATTGCTGTCTGTACTGTAAGTAGGCTAAGTGACACCTCTGATCAAAGCCGTCATCTTTATACACTATCATTTAGTGAATACAATAAAAATGAAATTAAGCTTCTTCATATTGTTTGTCACTTTGGAAATAGGCCACTGGAAAGTCAACAGCCTAATGAAACCTATAAAATGCTCCCTGGGGGATTTACATCTGGTTAGCAATACTGCGGGCCTATAAAACCCGAATGGTCATAAAATAGGCTAATATATCCTCCCCTTGTTTATGTGCCTAATTGTTTGCTGTTTTCATCCATTTAGTAGCGGTCGCTATTGACTGTGCGATCGAAGATGTACAACCATGACGCAGGTTGTGTCTGACGCACGACATGGGCGGATTTTCTGCTTATTCACTGCAAAAAATGTTCATCTCAACAAGTCATTTTAGTCTCATTTTCAGGTTTAAAATCAGAGTGAAACGTGAAAAGTTCTGCCAATGGGGTGAGATGATTCAGCTTGTTTCCAATGCAGTGTCAGTGTCACTTGTGTCAGGAATTTTCCAGAAACAAGTGTCAATATCTTAAAACAAGGCAGGGGAAAAGCTCATTCCGCCAGTATCGAGACAATTCCACTTTATTCAAGAAAATTGCTGTAACAAGTCGACTTGCATTGGAAGCAAGTGAAATTATCTCACTTCACTGGCAGGTTTTTTCACTTATCGCAAGAAAAATACGATTTTTAGAATCAATACTAGATGAAATGACCCGGTCAGATGGGTATTTTTTGCAGTGTTCTCCTCCTCCTCCTCCTCCCCCTCCTAACGAGAGAAAGGGGGCAGGTCCTTTTGTAGTGGGCTCCATTACTGCCTCGGCAGGTGATGCTGCAGCTCACACGGGGCTTTAGAGTTGACAGCGAGCCTCCCTGCTTATCTGGTTATAATTATAGCGGGTGACCTGGTTTCAGCACCGCGGCTCGTTAACAGCTCCAGAGCAGAGCGGAGATTTGGCCGGCCCCTCCCCGCCCGGTGCGTCTCACAGAGCGGGTAACGCAGGGCGCAGCCTCCCGCGGCAGTTTCAGCACCAGCAGCCGGACGGAGCGGAGCTGTCCAGACATTCAGCACTTTCTCGGGGGGGACCAGACCAGACCAGACCAGACCACAGGCAGACGACAGCCGGGAGATAACCTCCTCCTGGACACTGGGAGACTGCTTGTTTCAGGATGGCGTCAAACTGCATTGGCCTTTTCATCCTCTTCCAGCTCGTAGCTCTGAATGTAGTGTGCCCGATATCTGCCTTTCCCACACCTGCAGCCTCAGTGGATGGTGAGTTGGTCAAAGCTTTCTGTGCGCTTAAGAGAATAAGAGCTATAGTAATCGCATAATACATTTTTGAAGGGTGCTTTACAGATAGCCTATCACAGGAAAAACTGTAGCCTAAGTCCTGACAAGAATATTAGTGATGGAATAGGCATATGGGATGAAAAAATACCACCAAGTGCAATAAGGTCATTATAAACTCACTATTGAGCGCCATAGACACACTATAGGTCCCTATTGGAATATTATAGAGATACTACAGGAGATTAAAAATACCATTAAGTACGATAAGGTCACCATAACCTCACTATTGATTACCATCGATACATTATAAACCCCTATGTTGTGGGAATGTAATAGTAATACTATTGAAGATGAAAAAAAAAATACCATTTAGTAGCCTAGTCACTAGACTATTGGATACCACAAACATACTATAGGTCATTACATAGCCTACTAAAGGTCATTATAGGAATATTATGGGAATGTTTTAGTGATTTCTCGTTATGTTTTGTAGCTACTGCATCAGCTATTATAACAATTCATCGATTTAACGACAAAATATAGCAGAAGTGAAGCCGTTAAAGTTAAGCTCAGCAATAGCTGGTGGACTGATAGAAATAAACAAGTGGTAGACGCCTGGTCGCATGTTCAGGCCGCCTGTGGTCTATTTTCGCCGCAGTTTAATCTTTTGTGTGGTAATCCGATTAAACTCTGCCTCTGCGGGTCGAGTCGTGAGTTGTGAAGGCAGAAACTATTGCATTAAAATTGAAACTTGAAATGAATTTAAGAAAAAAAAACTTCAATGAACCACTTCACCAAAATAAATCTAAATGTGATTGAAAATTATATTAGCTCAATGGACAAATCTTGTTTATCTTTGTTGATATCATTAATCTGTGTGCAAATTCTGTGTCTGTCTGTGCATATTCTATAACATTAGTAGCCAGAGCTTTCTTTGAGCTTCCAGTCTGATAATTACATGCTCTTTTTCTGTTGTAGATAAAACTGTGTACAATAGACAGCTGACAGAAGAAAGACCACTACAAGAGCAGGTGAGCCCCCCTCTCTCCCTCTTCCTCCCTCCACATGCCCTATAGCTAATATTTCCCATCCAATATCCGGCCAAATGGGCTTGGTCACTTGCCAAACAAGCTAGATAATGGAGCAACAAACATATTAATAAGAGCTTATCCAAAGTGGAAATTGTTTGTTTAATGTTTGTCATTTCCCCAGATTGCTGAGGCAGACAGCGTGAAGGCTGCAGTACAGTCAGCAGGTAAGACGACACCTCACTGCCAATCAATGAATTACTTTATTTCCGCCTGCATGTAGAGTGGCTTCATGTTGCAGCACTTACAGTAAAACAGGCTACATTGGTACTGAGAGAGATCTATAGCTCTCATAGCACACAGCCTCATCAGTGTGAGGTGAAGTTTTGTTTATCCCTTGGTTTAACTTGGTGTATATCTCCATTTTGACCAATTTCTTTGCCTTAATTCAGAGACCAGGCCTCCCGCAGCTCCCAAGGACACAGAGTCAGAGCAGGACAGCGATGACTTCACCGTGCTAAAATCACTGGCTGAAGGTCAGAAATCAAAGGAGAGCGATGAGAAGCCAGTCCAGGCGGAGCAGTACGTCCCGGACGAGTCAGACTCCACCAAGAGCCGCCGCCTGGCCGAGGACTACGACTCCACCAAGAACGGAATGGACTATGGCAAGTACCAAGGTAACGCACACCTGTCACCGCGCACCCACGCTCAACAGGCCCTGCATGCTGTGGCGCCGTTTGTAAAGGTGCTGACACCGAGGTGAGGCTGCTGGGACTGAGCCCGTCTGCTTGTCTGACTTCTGCCCCGCCGCCAAGGGCAAGTCTCCTGCCTCATGCCTCTATCTGGCACTGGCAGGACACCAGGCAGACATTTTGTGGGAAGGCAGAGACAGAAAGAGGGAGAGAACACGTGTGGTTGTGTGTGGGAGAGAGAGAGAGAGAGAAAGAGAGAGACAGAGAGTGAGAGAGCCAGAGAACATGTGTGTGTGTGTGTGAGAGAGGGAAAGAAAGAGAGGATTATCTTCTCTCCTGCTGTCCGCTGAGACATTGTGGTTGCGGAAGCTAACGCTAAGCTACCAGCAGTAAAGCTTCTTCCTTCATCTCTTTACAGCAGACTGTAAACACGGGCTTGGATGTTTAAGATGCCCACCATGACTGTCTCATCTCCGTCTCACATGGAATAATGAAAAGACAGAGGAAAAGACACAGAAAAGAATTTGAGAAGCCTCTGACAAATACAGTGATAAAGATCAGTCTGTTCTTTACAAGCCTGCTATCATCCAGCTCTTCATTGAAGCACATTGATCACTGATCGACAATTATCTTACAAATTAGGTCAGGACTAGCTCCTACATCACATGAAAAAACAACTTCCTGTATTTGGGCCAAACACTTACTTTTGAACTGATATTTGTGAGTTCATTTAATTGTATAATGTGCTGTTTTTTATGCAGATTTTGATTCAGATTGAATTTCATTGGACCCCACTGTGGCACAGTACACATTGCACCGTATATGCATGTAATTCGATGCATTTGTTGCACCGATCATCAGCATAATGCAGAGTCTCTGAGCTGAAGTGACTCAGATACAAAGTGCTGAGTGCCACAGTTCACCTTTTCATGCTGTTGGCTCGGCTATGATAAACAGCTCATCACTTTACACAAAGTCTAAATTTGGCTCCACGGTCTGGCTTTCATTTCAAATCATCTAGAGTGAGACAGAAATATTCCTGGTATTCAAAGGTACATCATTGATGATTCATCCAATGTAGGACAAAGTATTCTGGTGTTGCGGATGTGCCTTGTGCGCAGCTTAGAAAAGCAACCGTTTTTAGAGATGGTTATGTAAGAGTCAAGCTGCAACAGTTCCACAGTTCTCACTCGATAATGCAAAAATAGATATATTGAACAGTTGAGTGGTGAGGGATGTGGGAGTGAGTGAGAAATAGAAAAGAGAAGAGGCGAAGAGAGTAGGAGGAGGAGAGGAGAGAGGAAGAGAGAGGAGAGGAGGAGGAGAGGAGAGGAGAGAGGAAGAGAGGACAGGAGAGAAAGGATAGAAAGTAGAGAAGAGGACAAATCATTAACTGACAGATATGTGCTCCATCCACAGGGAGAGGAGCTTTACTGCTTCAGAAGTCTTGGTTAGACATTTTATCAAAACACAACCATGGGACAATACAGAAAGGGGGAGAGAGACAGAGAAACTGAGGAGAGGAGAGAGACAGAAGAGAGTGGAGTCAAAACAGCAAGAGTCATAACAGTCCAGAATCAAAGCAGAAGCACATGTGTTACTCTTTACATGTCCCGTGATACCAACTAATGAGTGCCTTTAGAGAGCTAGACGTGGCTAACACATGGCTTCTCTCCTCTCAGACGACCCAGAGAGCTTCCGTCAGGTGGACGGCACCCCGCTGACAGCAGAGGACATTGTCCAGAAGATCGCAAACAAGATCTACGAGGAGGACGACAGAGGAGTGTTCGACAGGATCGTCTCCAAGCTGCTCAAACTGGGCTTGGTGGGTTCTGCCTCTTGTGTCCTCATATGGCTTTCAGGTCGGCGCGGCATGTGACGTGGCATTTACTCAACAGGAGCTCTCATCTCGCCCTCCCTGTTCCACTTTCTTCACTGGGAGGGGAACACGTGTGAACTGTGCACCGGTCCGCAGGAGAAAAACATTTCCGCTCTGAAATATCTTTTTGCTACTCAATAAGTAATTTGAAAGCCCCCAAATTGCTCCATTTCCCCAGGCTGGGTCTGTCACTGACAGTAGCAAATAGGTGATAGATTGAGATTGATTGGATTTAGAGTCAGTACATGCTGCTCTACCACACATTATAGTACATTAAATTGTTCTCTGTCTCTCTCTGTGTAGATCACAGACAGTCAGGCAGATACTCTGGAGTACCAGGTAGCTGAGGCTCTCCAGGATCTCATCGCCAAGAACGCCAAGAACAATGAGATTGAGGACCTGGATGGGGACTATCCAGCAACCAGGGGGGAGCAGGACAACCAGAGGTCAGACGCCAACACGGTAAGACCTGCAAACAATGATGATGATGATAATCACATATTATCAGAGGTGGTAGAAGTACACTAATTCCTTACTCAAGTAAAAGTGCAAATACTCATCTAAAAATATACTCTGGTAAAAGGTGAAGTACCATTTCAAATCCTTTACTCAAATCAATGTATAAAAGTACATGGTCTTAAATTTACTTGAAGTATAAAACAAAAGTATTCCTCTAAAAAAGGCATTTCTAAAGTATTAAATGGGTGTCTCTGTTGAGCGTTCCTCTGAATCACAGATGAAAAAGAGTCTGCACCTCAAATCACTAACATTAATTCTAGCACAGCTGAATTCACCATCGTTAATTCCACTCTTTTTTACTCCCTTTCCCTCCTTTTTGGTGGTGTTGCTTTGGTGTACAAGCAGCCAATCACATTTGGCACTTGATCAGCTGCTTCCAGGATGGAAGCTGTCTAATGTGAAAAAAAATAAAAATTAAAAAAAAATAAAATAATCAGTTGATGATTTCCCGAAAATGTAGTGAGTAGAAAGTATAGATTTTTCTTCTGAAATCTAGTGAATAAAAGTAAAAAGTCTTAAGTGAAAGAAAAACTTGAGTTAAGTACAGATACTTGAAAATCTTACTTAAGTACAGTAACAAAGAATTTTTACTTAGTTACTTCTCACCTCACCTTCATTATGATAATGAAAACAATGATAATGGCAAAAACTATAATAACGCTGATGTTTCCAGGACGAGCCCAGGCGCCGATACAACGGGGAGGAGGAGGACGATGTGGAGGAAGATGAAGATCAGATCGAGGACAACGCGGACAGGGATGCAGAAGGAGAGGGGGGCGACGCGGCGGACAACACCTGGGACAGAGACACCGAGGAGGGCAACGAGGTGAGCCCCGAGGACGGGCTCCAGGACCTGCAGTACTTCCCCAACTTCTACCGTCTGCTCAAGAGCCTCGACTCAGGTAAACACCGCAGATCTGCTGTTTCAATCGCCGCCTCCTTTCTCCCGTGGCCTGTGGGTACAGTCGGATCAGGAAGAGGGCTAGAGAGGTTGTTGTCATGGCGATATTGTTGCGAAGGATGAGTCATGAGTCATGGCTTTGTTCCATCTGCCTTTGTCTCCCCGATGCCTCTTTATAGAGGAGCTGCGGGTGAAAGAGTTGCCCGCACACACACACATACAAGCTAATTACTAAACTAATTACTTCAAATCCTCATTATGATGATCCCCACAGTAAAACATCATGAAGCATTAACACAATAGTCACAGATTACCGTTAACATTGATTGTAGATATTGATCCTGTATATTGATATGAGTCCTCTGGTTTGCCGTTATAGATCAAGACACCCAGGAGAGAGAGACGTTGATCACCATCATGAAGACGCTGATTGACTTTGTGAAGATGATGGTGAAGTACGGCACCATCACACCGGAGGAGGGAGTCTCCTATCTGGGTAAGACTAAACATAGTCTATTTATAGATGGGTACATTCAATGCCAGTCCTCGAGGCGAGAGTCCTTGAAGACTTCATTGCATTTTATAGTTAATAAGGGTGTGCATTAGTGGTGGATGGAAGATGGGATTTTACATTTTTTACAGTTTCACTCCCTCCGCTGCATTTCTTTGTTTGTGTGTGTTTCTCTGTGTCGGTGTGTGCGAGTGTGCCTGTGTCTGTCTCTGTGCTTAATGTGTGCCTTTGTGTGTGTGCGTACAGCCGAGCCAATTTTCCTTATCAGCCGGTGCAGCGGAGTGTGAAGCCTGTTCTGGCAGATTAGTGTCAGGGACGCCCTATAACCAGGCGTGTTTTACGGCTGGCCATCTCATTTGCAGCCAGTGGAAAGGTCAGCCACCTGTAAGGGACAGCTGTCATCTTTCTGCCTCAGGAACCTCTGGACCCAACATCTCCCTCCATCCAAACGACATTCAATCCCAGACAGGAAACAAATAAAAAAAACCTCAGCTGTTTGCTAGTCGAGAGCAGATTTAATTCTACTTTATAGTCAACTGGACCATATGCTTATCTCACTATCTCTATGGAGTTCAGGTACAACCACGATACGATGTGATAAAGTTCAATGACAATAAAGTATGACTGTGCAGAATTAGGTTTATTTCTGAGACACAAATCTTTCTAGCAATGGCATTGGCTTGCTAGAATATAAACAATTGAAAAATGTCATTACAAAGTGCAAATAATATACTATAATTTGGATGGAGAGCTTGTGAAATTGAAATTGTGATGGGCAAGCAGTCTCATTTGTGATTACTACAGCAGAATAAAATGTAGCTAATATCGCGATTCATTTTTCTGCCCCACGATATGTATTGTCACATTTTTGTATTGCGATATATTGAATTTTGATATATTGTCCCATTCCTAGTAACTACATAGAATTGCTTCACAGCATGTATATCCCACTATAGTAACTGTGATAAAGTGTTAAAACAGAGGCTGAGCTATGCAGGCTGTGGCAGGACTAATCAATACTCCTTCAGATGACCCTGGTCAGGTATTGGGCCTCCAAGCCACGCTTACATCTGAGCAAATGCCCACTTCCATGTGATTTACGTCCACAACTTAAAAAACACTGCTGACAGTAGACACCAGGACAAACAAAGGGCCTACACACATATACCATTACGCAAGATGGGAGTTTCCTAGGCAACGATTTGACTTCATGTATAGGTTGTATGGAGATGATAGGATGGAGTTGCAGTGTCGCCTAGCAACATTGTTTCCCCCCCGCTGGCCTTGAGACTCGGATGAGTCATCTAGGTACACAACTGTCATACACACAGCTGTCAATCAAAGCTAATCTGCCTGAGGGAGATACTGGCCACAAGCTGAGAGAGAGAGAGGCTGTGACGTATGCTGCAAGGGAGAGAGATATTGAAGAAGAGTGTGGGGGAGGTAGAAAGAGAGAGGGATGGGGGGGGGGTAGTGTGTGTGGGCTGAGATAATGGGTTTCCACAGCGCTACAGGTGGGAGGGGCCAGCTTGTATAGGCAGGGAAAGAGCAAGCGAAAGAGAGATGCAGATGGTTAGATAATAGGAGAAAATAGGAGACCGGAGAGAAACATAATGAATGTCAGTGGAGAGAGTGAAGGAGAAAGAGCGAAATTAGCTCTGTCAGATATGATGCATCATTACCATCATGCACTCTCACTCCTATTCTAACATTAGATGAAACCCTCTGCTAGTGATAATCGCCCTCTGAGTCACACTGAAACAGCACGGGCCTTTCAAATGGCCAAGCTGCTTTCACAGGATCATCTGCTGAATGAACTGACAACACAATGACGATGAAATCTAGTAAAGTAAATAAATGTTTGGCCTGTTTCTCCGCCAACAGAGAACCTGGATGCTATGATCGCCATGCAGACCAAGAACAAGCTGGGCAAGTCTCTCGGCCCGCCGGACTTCACTGGACCCAATGGTAAATCCTCATCAAAATCACAAACTTTTGACTTGTTCAAACGTATTCAGTATTTTAGGCTTTTTTTTTTGACAGAATATAGCATGTGTCCCAACAAAAGATGGGTTTGATCCCTTCCTTCATGCTGTCTCTCCTGTGTCCCCGCTCTAGGGAAGAACGATGAGGATGACAACACCAAGGCCGAGGCAGCCAAGATGCAGAAGGAGTATGAGAACCTGAAAGACTCAACCAAGGAGGAGCAGCCACCCACTGAGACCAGTCAGTCCCCCACCCATTCTCACCTGTAGGGCCAGCTGGCCTCCCTGATGACCAGTGAAAAGAGTCAGGGCCAAATCTGGGCCTTCCATCAAAGCTTTTTGTTTTCGGATTTGATCATTTGATGAAACACGTGCAGCCAGAAGTTTTACCATAGCTAAAATGATAAACTGTGTGCCTTGTTAACCGAATGACTCAATATTTTGCTTTCATTTTGTTTTGTTTTGTTTTGTGTCAAAATGTCTCAAATAAATGAAGAATTCTCAAATATAGCAAATTCACATTACATCGGCTCAATGAGGCCAAAACCCCTTTTCACTCTACTTCAATGAACAGTCTACAATATAAGCTTTGAATGCAAAGGCTGAGACCTTTTGAGACCTTGTTTTTCGGCGAAGTAAACAGGACAGTGCAGCGCAGGCCAGTTACAGTTAAGTCCCTGCTCCTCCCTGAACTAGGCCAGTCCAATAACACTCACAGGAAAGCCAATGACAGCTGCCATAGCTTCCCCCTGTCCCGTACACTGCTGTACTGTACCCGCTCATCAGTCTAATCCACATACACACACACACGCACGCAGAAAAACAAAAGCAAAAACACAGAGCAGGATTACAATCAGGACATTAATTTCCACCAGAAATGATGTAAATCCCAAGTAATGTCAACAAAAAAAACTGTGTTATCTGTATGTTAACAGGGTGAACTGAGTTTCATAATATATTTTTTATGGAAAAAATAAGGTCATACATTATTAATCCTGTAAAATTACTAAAGTTCAACCAGTAGGGAAGCTGGTGATTAATGTCAATTTTAATCTCAAACTGTAGATACAGTATACATATGTGTTCTACAGACACCCAGAACTTAATCTTGGGTCTTTCCCGACTCAAAATGTGTCTTCATGCACTGTTAGTTAAATATGAAACTACAACTTCAGCTGCCAGTTTATTCCTATTGGAAATGACATGAAAAAGTACCACAGAGATCTAGCTTTGGAATAATTCAGTGGTATAAATAATAAATAAGCTCATGATAACTCTGTATTACTCTTTCACGGAAACTAAGCTACTTGGAGTAGCTCACTGCAGTAGGAGTAAAAGGAAATGGAGTTAATTTCTAGCTCATTATTCTATATTCTAATCCATCAAATACGAAATCAACAGAAATCAACTGTCTCTTTTTTTTCCATTCTCCCAACTCCAGATCAGCCTGGCAAGTCAGAGACGTATTTGGAGGCTATCAGGAAGAACATCGAGTGGCTGAAGAAACACAACAAAGAAGAAGGCAAAGATGGTGAGACACCAAACCTTATTAGTGAGATTAGAGAATGAAAAACCCCAAACCTAAATCTTGTGTGTCTGCTGAAGGGCCCACAGGCAACAAACAGACTGAGCCTGTCTGGAGAGTAACCGCTATCACATCTGAGGGTATGATACCATTTCCACTGTAACCAATCAATCCCAACACTCCCCAAAGAAATCTACTTGTGTTGAATTTCAACTACAAAAGTGTTGAAATAAAGAAACTCTCGCTCACATGCAAACAGAATCCCCCTCACTAAACTGTGGCGGGTCACAGATCAACTCACTGAAGAACGACCAAAATTAAAGCCTCTTTTGTGAGTCTTGATTTGCAATTAAAATGAGTGTGGGGGGGGGGGGGGGGGGACGGGGATAGATGCTTCACTCCCAGATCTCATGAATATGGATAAGTCTTGATGAGTCTGTCCTAATTACTCTGATATGGCTGCCTTGTTCAGAGACAAAGGCCCATTCATATCTTCCCTCCTACCTGTGTCTCAGCATTTATGGTGTGTGTGTGTCTGTGGCCATGTCTGTGTCTGTGTATGCAGTGTGTGTGTGTTTTCATGAACATGTGTGTGAGAGTGTGTGTGCAAAGGAGTATTACTCATAAATATTGGACCTGGTACATCATTAGCACTTCTATCACGTCAACCCACAAAGCGCATAAAAAAGAAACGACCATCATTCTGAATCCCTGTTCGTGTCTCAACATTTATGGGGTGTGTGTGTGTGTGTGTGTGTGTGTGTGTTACTGGCTTACCTCTACTGTAACTGTCAACATTCATAAAGAAAGCCAGCATGTGACCCAGAAACAGCACCAGTCTGCAGAGTTGTGAAAACCCTGGTAGTTTCACCCACATGGAAGCGCTCGATTGTCTGAGAGAGGAGGAGCCTGCTGCTCGGCTCCCCCCAGTGTAAAATCAGCGCTCAGTGGCGCTTAATTAAGCGGAAGAGTATGAAATGTTAATGAGTTCTCACTATTCAGGCCATCCGTCCGCCGGTGATGACCACAGTGGGGCATCTCAGGAAAAAAAAAAAAAAAAGAAAAAAACAGCCATGATGTAGCTCAGTGAGATCGAGAATTAATGTTCATTGGCCTGATAATCTGAGCGGATCAATAGGTGATTCACCCAGTAGTAAAAGAGTGAGCAATACAACTCAGAAGAGAGGGGAATCACAGACAGCTACAAAGTTTGACCCAGATTCTGGCATGCGCCCCAAAAATGCCTGACACTGAGCTTATAGAGTCTCCATATACCCACAAAAAGTTGTCCGGGACAGCAGAGGGGAGCAGAGGGGAGCAGAGGGGAGCAGAGGGGAGCAGAGCAGCAGGGAAGGAGTGGATGCATTGTTCAGCGCTCCTCTCCATCCCGTCTCTATATAGGCCACATCATTAGCATTCTAGTGTGCGGAGCGGTTGTCTGGGAAAACAGGGGCCTCCCTGCCTGACTGTCAGTGATCTGGGCAGAGGAGACAGATAATGGTGTCAGAACAGACAAATGCAGGCTGAACACACACACAAACTGACACACACACTCACAGAGGGCGTCAGTGTGCCTGCAAATCACTCCTTTTTCCTAGAGTTGGGTCTCTCAGTGGCTAATGTGTGATACACAGTCGGTACATACTGTTCTAACATACCTTATAGTGCTTTAAATTGGTCTCTAAAATTTCTCTCTCTCCTCTCTCTCTCTCTCTCTGTCTCTCTCCCTCTCTCTTTGGAAAAAAGCACAGCTGCAGGATAACAAAAGCCTTTCCCCGCCTAATAACAGTGTCATAGAAACAGAGTGGGCGACTGGCCATTTATTGTGTTTGCTCTACCAGCGCCCTCCATTAGGACAATCTCAGTGGACTGTGTTTGTGTGTGTGTGTGTGTGTGTGTGTGTGTGTAACATGCACGTGCGTGTACATGTTCACGCCTACACACTGCACCGATTAGCCAGAGGAGCAGATGGACGTAGAGGCGACATCCCGCTCTTGGCTCTGAGTTCCTCACAGCCAAGATTGAAAAAAAGAGTGCTGACTGTAATCACATTCTGTTTATACCCAACACACTTCATCTTTGTCATCTGCAAACCGCATTTAAACAGCACTGAAGTCTTGAAGCAATAAAATAAATTGCTGTAGCTTGGAATTTAAGTATAGGACACTGGGAAGGCTCTAGTATCCAGAAGTTGTAATGTGACTTCTTGGCTGTCCTCGGGGAGAAATGGTGCAGCAGCTGCCTGCTCTCCGAAACTCATTTGTTACCATGATGGATAATACAGTAGATTAGGTTGTGTTCCTCTCTAAATATAAACTCATCCTACTGCGGCCTCATACCTCTGCCTTAAATGACAATGACTCGACTAGAGCAAGGTCAAAACACCTGGTGCTTATAAAAGTTAAACATAAAGTAGGTGGCTATAAAAGGTATATTTGAATCAAGCTATTTTTGATTGATTTGATTGATTTTCTTTTATTTTTGTGTCATGCACACAAAGTGCCCAACCCTCATGGGTTTACAAGACACCAAAGTTACAGTTGCAGTGGTCATACATTTCATTACAAAATGACAGATTATTATACAGCTCGGTCTTAAACAAAATATTCTGCCTTCTCTCCCAAGCTTGGTAAATAAAATCTGCTACAGAAAAGATTCCCTTCTTGAAGCACAACTCAAGTTTTTCATAATCATCCAGCCCAAAGAAATCAACATAAATGGAGGACATTTTACTAAAAAGTACATCCCTTACGTCCTCGTAGACAGGACAATAAAGCAAGAAATGAACCTCATTCTCAATTTCACCTAACTCACACAACAAATAAAGTCTGTCCTCCTCTGGAGTGGCTTTAAACCTGCCGGTCTCTAGGGCTGATGGTAATGTTCCTGAACGTAACTGTGCACATAGGGATCTTTGTCTTTTGTTTAAATTATACTTCACATAAGGTTCTACACTGTAGCTACTCTTTATGAGACAATAAATTCGGAATTTTTGCTTATACCATATATCAACAGACCAGTTTTCTTTATACATGAGAAACATTTTACTCCTAATCTCCTGAATATCACAAAGTAACTTGTTCTGGAAAATGAATGACAAATCGTTCAAATAAAATAAGGATTTCAACTCATTGGCCCAGAGATGACCATGCAAAATGTCCCAATTAAATATCTTTTTAGTGAGTCTCTGATCAGACATCTTCACAAGTCTGTTCCAAAGCCGAAGCATTTGACCTATTTGTCTGATGTTTGGAGATTCCCATCCCATATCTCCACTAATGGCCAAAACTGACGGCTATTTTAGTGTCAGAGGGGTTTGTTACGGGAAATATAACCATCTGAAACATGACATTATTGGTGTAAGTAGTGTGTGTCCTTATTAGGAATCGTTTAATTGTAAGCTGAGTAACTTTCTGGGTAAACAGGCCATCTTGTTGTTCTGACCTTAGCTCAGTATGTTATGTGTACTTGAGCACAGACAACCATACTAACTCTGACCCTAATCCCTCTCGCTTTACCAGATTATGGCTTGTTTGGCTGTCCCATCTTTAGAAGTCACCGCTTTAACATTTTGACGTCTGATCCATCCTCATGTAGTCGTCCCTGCAGACCGTCCTGACCTCATGATCGTCTCTTTCAGTCAGCAGAAATCTCAGCTTTGTCGTCTCAGATTATAACCGGTCCGATTTGCTGTGTCTGTCACCTCTAGATTACGATCTCTCCAAGCTGAAGGACTTCATGGACCAGCAGGTGGACTCGTACATCGAGAAGGGCATCATCGCCAAGGACGAAGGCGACACCATCAAGAGGATCTACAGCAGCCTGTAACGCATCCAGAACCGTCATCCATCCTGCCGACCAACCTCTGGCCTCTCACATAGGACTGAATCCGACCCCAAGATCTCTAAGAGTAGCCTGACTTTTCACATTTATCTCCCATAGCATGGTCCGGCACTGGATCCAATCTGGCCCTAAAAAAGGCAAAGTATATACTCTTTATGTACTCAAAATGAACTACTTAGGGGACCACGTTTATTCTCTATGACATTCTCCAAATGTATCGAAAGGAGGAATGCAATAATATTCATACTATCAATGAAAACGACTAATTATTAACTGCAGCAACCAAACTGATAAGTCGACTATCTTTGCACGCCAACATCACGGGATAAGAGTCCCGAGAGAGAAATCAAACAAGTATTTTATGTAACCGACTCACACATACAACTAAATGATAGCATTTACTACCTTACGGACTGAAACTTGACCCCTGGGGGAATGAATGTTAAGAATGAGAGTACGACGACACTGTAGCTTTCTCATCGACTGCTGTTTGCAATACATTTTTGCAACAAAGTACACATATATCAAACTGTATTCATTCTATGTAACCTGTCCTAGCCTATTATATTTCTTTTCCAGTGTATATGTAAGATCTTAAATGTATTCTTGCTTTTGACTCTTACCAAAAATATATTTGTTCTGTATCATGTCAGTGCCCTATATACTCCTCTGTTCTGCTGTAATTTGTCTGGGGCCCACTAGGGGGCGATGTCTATCATTTCCCACTGCATGTCTCAAGTGTGTGAAACATTTACATCTCTTTAGAGACGCAAAATGAAGTATTTTTAAATGTAAATATTTGTGATTTTTTCCTAAAATGTAAAAGCAATTAAAATATTGCCTTTTCTTTACCTGTGTACTCGACTCCCCTAACATCCAACAGCCTAACATCCAAAAACTGACATAAAAACTGACATCCATATCCTCAATCCCGTGAAAACAACACATCACACTCTCATGTCCGGTTTAAATACATATTTATTCTCCCGCAAAAATCAACAAAACTTGAAAAGCACAATAAAACAGCCGGTTTCAGACAGAGTATTCCACACACATAAATAATACATTCACACTTCAAAAAGAGGCAGTCCCTTCTGTTCCCAAAGAAAAGCTTCTATCAGGCAAATGAAAGGTGTTAAAAGGCTGGAGTCCATCCACAGCTTCTGGTTGAAGTGTTTTCGTACGGAGGGTAAACACTGATGAGGAAGGCCTGAATATATGTCTTTCCATTGGTACTGATACTATTCTAGGAGGGGATTTAGATCGTCAGAAGCTGTTAGCAGGTCTATCGAGCTAATCCTCCTGGCACTGCTTAACGCTGTGTGTGTGTGTCTGTGTGTGTGTGTGTGTGTCTGTGTCTGTGTGTGTGTGAAAATATGCGGCAGAAGGGCTCTATACAGCAGCTTCAGAAGCATGTGATGAGTGGATGGGCACATGTTGAGGATGCTATTTTTACAGGGTGCTGTTCTGCTCTGTATGCCTCCTATTAAAACTGTACAAAACCATAACAGTAATAATAATAATAATAATAATAATAATCATTCATCATAGTAATTGCATAATATCAACAAATAAAAGGCAAACATGACACATCAGTTCAACATGGTTTGGTAAAAGCAAAAGGTAAAAGAAAGAGAAGCAATGAGGTTGAGATTTGAGTGTGTGTGTGTGTGTGTGTGTGTGTGTGTGTGTGAGAGACGGCTTCAGGTAAACAGACTTGTCCTTTAGATCTCCTGGTATGACGTTGTGGGGGCCGTGTAGTCCTCCTCACTGCCCCTGCAAACAAGGAAAAGATATACAACTTTAATTTGTTTGACATTTTCCACGGTGGAAACACACAAAACCCAGTTCAATATGGTCTCTCTCTCACACACACACACACACACACACACACACACACACACACACACACACGCTCACCCACCCGTACACTCTTTCTTTCACCCCCTTCCTCCTTCCGTTTAATTGGCCACCGCGGTGCCTAGGTGAGTGTGTGTGAATAATGAATGAGGCTAACCAAGGAGCGGGCTGTACTGTTCTCTGGTCACAGCTGACGGCTCATCTGGTCAGAAAATGGCCTCCCAGTACAAAACACTAGTGCTGAAACCATTAGTGGATCGACAGAAAATTAATCCATTATAATTTTGATAATCGATTAATCGTTTGTCATTTATCAAGTAAAAATACCAAACATTTTCTGGTTACAGCTTCATAAATGCTAAGATTTAATTGCTTTTCTCCATTTCATATCATTCTAAGATGAATACTTTAGAGTTTTTGGCTGCTGGTCAGAGTAAGTAAGCAATTATAAGAATCACTCTGGGGTCTGGTAACTTGTGATGGGCATTTGTCATTATTTTTGACATTTTATAGACAAAATGATTAATCGAAAAAATAAACAATAGATTAATCGATAATGAACATAATCGTTAGTTGCAGCTCTACAAAACATCAATGTCTCGGGCTTCATCATCCAGTTGGAACTTCATCTTTGATTTTAGTCTCTCTTACTCTCTCAGAAAAGCTAATTCAGAAATACGAGCCATCATGAGTCTCTAAATCGAGGAGATAAAACCATTTGAAAGCACAGTTTTAGGCTTCTATACCCCAATGTGTGTTTGTCTAAAATCTCCTTAAGTTTTACAGTTATCATACGCTAGTTGGGAGAGCAATGGAGGCAAAACTGGCTGGTGAAGAATGCAGTGAATAAGGGAATGGTATATGGAAGGATCAAACTCAAAAGAGGATGGAAAGGAGTGTTTTGCAATACAAGGTTTGTCAGAAAAACTCAGGAGAGAGGAGAGAAAACACAGGAAGGATGGGGAGATAAAAGAGCAGTGAGCCTTCTTTGACTCTCCCACACATCACACCTCCGACAAGAATGTAGCAGCCCTGAGGGAGGAGAGGATCAATCTGTCAAGCTAGGAAGAAGCACTCCCTTGCAAATGCTCAGCTCATTTAGGTCTTCCAGAAACCACTTATGGAAATAGGGGATTGGTTCAATAGATTGCACTACTACTAACTACTTGGCGGATTAGTGTACACTGCATTAGCTGCAGCGGTGTAATGGAGGGTAAACCCACTTAAACTCAGGTTACTCAGCTTTTTATTACCACTCCCAACGAGGTTATGGGTTCTACCCTGTTTGTCTGTCTGTCTGTCTGTCTGTCTGTCTGTCTGTCTGTCTGACAGAATATCTCAAAATCTTATGACGAATTTTCATGAAATTTGGTGGACACATAGGCCTTAAACCAAGGAATAACTGACTTGATTTTGGTGGTGATCCAGATCTGGGATTTCTGCCATTAGATGATTATGGTTTGCAAGCCATACCTGTGAAACTGACGGAGACTTGATTCCAAACCCTAAGAGTGTGTTTGCACGGTCGAGAAATCAATGTACCTTAAAACTTAAGTTGTGGGAATGATGACTTTGGGTGTAGCAGCAAGTAGGAGAATTGCTCAGCCTCGGAAGAAGTTTGCACTCTGTGAATGGCTTCTAGTTTGTGGAACGGTTCAGCCACCTTTTAGGCTGATACAAATCTTCATGATGCAAATTCACAGTAAACCTCACAGTAACTGGTATCAAACTGATGTAAGTGATATAAGGATAGAGGGTCTTTTAAGGAAAAAGCATAATGAATGCTTTTACCCACCTTGTTATAAGCCTACTGGCCTTCCCTGTAGTTCAGCTGACAGACGAGAGGTTTGTGGTTCACTACGCAGTGAGGATGCCAAACTAGCATGAGGTCTCTGTTTGCTCTGGGACTGTGTGGAAACAATGGTGTGCGTCTCTTGTTTGAGTAAACACACTGTGGCTCTGCAGGCCAATCTTTGATGTGGCTGCAGTCAGAGGCATGGTTTAGCGCAAAGCCTTCAACTGGTGGGTAAACACATATAAAGATTGATCAGATGCTTTCTCTTGCACATTTACTGGCAGCTTACGCCTTTGTAAAAGTAAACTTAGGCCTTGGCTTACTGGCACAATGGCAAAGCTAATAGGAAATGCAATGTAGTCAGTGGGGATAGGGGAAAAAAACAAAACATTAGCGTATGATGATGAAATACTTTCCATGATATTGTCTCGATACACTGACAGCTAGTATTTACATTTCACAGCTATTAATCCAGATCCAAGTAATGATTATCCATGAAATAATGTTCTTGAAAATGAAAAGAGTGTCTGAATGTCTAAAAGAACTTGAACTCCATTTAGTAGTCTAATTTACTCATGGCATTTTACTAAGAAATATAAGTGATTTTTTTATATTGCATCAAATGAAAGAAAAGCAGAACACTAAATCACACTATATCACCGTATCAAATGTGATAAAACATTAAAAATCACAATATTATCTTTCTGTGGCTGAATTATAGGGATGATATAGTATTCTCAACCCTAACATTTTGTAATTCAGTACATGTTGACCATGTAGAAGACCACCATCTCTTAGTGTAATGTGATCTCTGATAAGACCCTCTTACTCCCTCATGAGAGAGGGAAAGATCTTAAAATCCTATAACATGGTTTCAGACCACATAGGAAAGCAGTGATAATGGACAGTTGTTGTCCAGTCCAGTGGTTGAAAGGGTCAGGTAACGTTATCCTTAGGCCACCAGGAAGGAGACTAACACAGCAGCTGCTCTAGAGTCTGCTACGGGACGGCCTGCAGCCAGTATGAAAACAAGATAGTACAAGCAAAACACTGGATTCCTTTAGTAAGAAAGTTTGGTAAGTCTTCAGGGGAAAAACAAGAGTATCTGTCTGTAGTGGAGACTGCTGCAGTGTGACTCAGTCCTGGCTAAACTGCTATTACCGACTAGACCTGTTCCTCTGTGAATGGGTGCATGCCAGGCGTCCATTACCACCTAACCACTGAGTAGAAGTGAGAGTGTTCTCTGTCTCAACGTGCAGCGTCAGGAGGACATGCTCAGTCCCGATTCAGACCACTGCGGCACGCTGAATCTCATCCTAAATACCTGACTGTTGCATAACTTGGCATCTGAGAGACTACTGCAACACATCGACAAAAGCCTGTTATGCTCTCCTATCTTCCATCCTCCTTCTTTGGGAGTGTTTTTCACCCCTCTGTCTTTATTCCCTGTTCCTGTGGAGCTGGAGTCCTGAAGTTGACCTACAGCATGATGCCCTTCACTGAAGCTTCAATATAAACACCCAAGCTTTTCACTACAGATGCTGAACGATGACAGAAATGGAGTAAACTGACATCTGCATTCACAGCATCTTCTCCTTAACGTATAGCACCCAGTGTATGCAAACACACACACACACACACACACACACACACACCATCCCACAGTTTGGCAGGCAGACAAATGACTCAGCACTTATGAGCAGTGACCAATCACAGACCAGGAGAGAGCAGCATCATTTAATGCTGACAGGCATCAATCATCTGCACTTGCGTAGGGCAAACGCCAGCCCTCACACTCACTCACACACTCACTCAGAATGACACCATCTGATTGGATGGCATGGTCAAGCAAGCACAAGGCTGATTGGACCATGAAGGAAGAGCCTCGTTCAAACCTTGAGCCGTTTTGCTACGGTGCAAAATGTTTTCCGGGTTTTGTTCCCAACTGTGTGAAATGTTGTGCAGCGGCTTTTAAGGGACGTTTGATCCCAGTTGGGGTGATTCTGCATTTTCATTGGCTACGTACAAAAGCCTGTCACACGTATCCGCAACTGGCTCGGAGAATTCTTCGAAGAGAACGCACAGAATCGCCTTATCAGCCAGTAACAATCCATAACAAACACCTTGCAACAGGATGTTCAACGCACTACCCTTTTCCTTTTAAACTTCCTGTTTGCTACATGTTGGGGCTATTGATCGCCGCCCCAGGTGGATTATTTTAATTTACTCTTATTCAGAAAGAAAGGTTACTGGCCACTGGGTTTTCAGAGGCCTGTCTAAGAGTCTATCCCAAAGACCTGCACACGTAGAAAAGATGTAGTGGTTGTTCCCAGTCTGGCCTACTGTATTCCCTCTCCATGTGTGCGTGTAAAGATCGGCCACGTGGTTCATTGCCTCACCTTTCTTCCTCTTCTTTCAGCCGGCGAGCTGCCTGCTTTGACTGTTTAATTTGCAAGTCAAGTCTGTGTAAGAAGTCTTTGGCCGACAGCTCCTCCGGCTGGGGCTGGGGGGGTTTGGAGTCCTCGGGGGGCGGGGAGGGGGGGGGCGAGGGTCCCTCCGTATCCTGCGTCACGCAGGGCGCCTCGGACTCCTGGCAGGCCGCATCCCCTTCCCCGTCAGGAGATTCAAGAGACAGTCCATTAAATATGGAGCGCTTCTCCGACACCACGGGGATGTTGAGGCTGTTCCTCAGGAAGATGCAGTCGTTGCTGAACAGCTTGTTGGCCCTCTTGATTTGCTCCATCTGGAATACCAGGGTGACAGCAGCAAGAACAGCGTTAGAAGAAGCTTTTCTGTGAATCCCACCCAACCCAACCCAACCCAACCCAACACTCCTGCTTTGGATCTATGCTTCAACTAAGACCTGAGGACCAAATCAGTTCAGCTTACTTCACTCTCATCATATGTAGCGTAAACTAATGACTGTAATCAGGTACAAGGCAGATAAACAGCCAATTAGCTCTAATGTTAGGCAGGTCATTACCCCTAAGGTACAAAAGAAGGCACTAGATGCTATGTGTCATAACCTTTAACATACGCTAAGGCGATATTAGTGTGCATACTGATGTAAAACATGGAAATCCACATAAATACAAACCTACACCCACATAGCACATTTCAACACTGTCATATCAGATAATAGTCTATTAGCTATGTAGTTAGAAAGCTAAATGAATGTGTACGGAGGGAATGACAAAGGGGAGCTGTAGGGTTTGACTGATATGGGTTTTAGAAGGTCAATAAAATAAAGAGTAGCTAGAGGAGGATGCATGTCAAATTTGGCAAATCTATCACTTCAGCTCAGTTGTCTGGATTCCTCTGACTCCATTTCTTCAGAGCTGTGTGCCAGATTGGGCCTATAGGATGAACCAACAGTATTTCTACAGAGCGCTCACTGTTGCAGCATCAATATGAGACTGGCTGCTCACAGGCCTCAATGTGACATTTGATACTTCCTGGCTCAAGTTTGTTTCGGTGCATGTAACGACTAGAGAAAAGGATCAAAACATTTAGGGGCTGTGAAATCACTGTAACATAAGCATGTATAAGTATTATAAGTAAAGGGGTAAAGGTGATGCCCCCGCCTTGACACAATGTGGCAAATAGGCGTGATGTTGTGGTTGGTTCCCATTACCTGTCATTGAGTGACGCATGCACTGACAGCTGATCAAATGCGGATTTGTATTAGCACTGATTTCATATTATATTAGATCTACCTTTCATCAAGGCATCCACTAGCATTGTGTTGGCTACATGGCACCCTTACCGTAACACCGTATTTGAGAGCAATCCCCTGCAGGGTATCACTGTCTGTAACCCGATGCTCTATGAATTTCTCCCCCAGAGAGGCCGTGACGCTGGCGGTGCTCCCGTAGGACCGGATCTTGGTCCGGGCCAGGCTCTGGGACAGTTCGCTCTCTGATTCGGAACCGGACCTGGACCGAGGGAAGATAGGCTGGCCGAACCGTCCTCCTCCATCCCGCATCGGCAGGACAGGCGAGAACTCCGCCATCTTCTCTTGAATAAATAAAGACCCCGACTGCCTCTGTTTGTTTTAACGCTCCGGTTGACTCACCGCGATAAGGGGAACCGGCCGCCGCTTATTCAGGCCGCAGGGAGATTCCCATCCCCGGGTTTGTTGTGCATGTCAGCCCAGGGGAAATGTGACATGTTTCGGGGACCACTACCTCACAGCTAGCTTTGTCACAGATCCGCTACGTTGACGTAAAAACGTACAGTGCGTCGCGACTTCCACTGTCAAGCTAACCAGAATGAAAACATACAACTTCCGGTCCGGCTTTCAAAATAAATCCGTATTGACGAACAGAGGTCAAACTGTTTTGGAGTAATACAAAGTATTAAAGTGAATATGAAGAATATATTGAAGGAGGAGTGTGTAGTAAATGTTTTTGTTTCACCTAAAGTGTCCTTTTATAGCCTATGCAAGATGCAATATACATAGACCTAATAGTCGTGCTGCCATGACAACGGAAAAAATAACTTCCGGATAAAGCAGAAGCTTTACTTCACAGAGAAAGAAACGAAACTAAACTAAACGAAACGAAATCGAGTCGTGTTCATTGTTCAATTGCAATCATGTTTAAAAAAATGTGTAGCGATAAAATCAGCCTTTCCACCTTTGTTGGAACAAACTATTCTTTACTGATTGTGGCTATGGGAGACAGAAGTGGTCTTAATACAAAGTAAATTGTAAATTGTGCAAGAGCATAGGAGCAGTGTATTTGAATGGGAAAATGAAGTAGGTTATTATTCCTTTCTAAGTGTGGGCCTATAGTCTGAAACATCATAGTGAGTCTACTTATTTTGGAGTCGTGTTCCTTTCTTATCACTTCTGGGGCATTAGACCTGCTTATCATACAGTGTGTGGTGTGTGTGTGTGTGTGTGTCTGTACGCTATGGGGGGTCTCAAGAAAAAAGAGACTGTATATGCATTTACTTCAGTTAGCTGCGTCCACCTGGAGGAGGCAGAGCATTGTGTCTCTATGCTTTTTCCTCCTGGTGCCCAAGTGCTGCTTTCACCTTGAGCAAACATTTCCAAAAGATAATCCAGTCTTCGAAGCAAAATTGTTAAAGGCTTATAATGTTTGACTTTTGTTTGGGAACTTTGCGCTTTGATTTTTCCACAAGGGCCTCAGGCACTTTATAGGAGTGGCTTGGAGGGATGACGGTCCTGAATCCCACCTGGTTCTTCAGTTCTCTAGTTTAACCGCCTTTCCTTGTGAGTCCAGCTGCATCAGGAATGCCACCAGCCCACCACACTAGAGACCACAGTGGGGCCATTCATCAATTGAATTGAGAATGTATGGTAAATTCCAATTCAATTCCTGGAGTTGGAGTTGGAATTGTACCCAGCTCCAAGGAAACGGAATTGGAATCAATTAAATTTCACTTCTAAGAGAGTTTGTCTTGACTCACTAAACATTATGAATTAACATTATGAATCAAATAAAAGACAGTTAAACAAATTAAATACATTCAATCATAAAGTATGTGTTACAATTACATGTTATGCATGCATGCAAATACCATCGGAAAGATACCTTCAACATTTTATGATATTCAGTTTTGATAATATACAGTATAACACTATATGTAATCTCAGATATGTGGTAAGAAAAAACAAAAAAACATGGAAACTTCCTGAAATTCCAATTCAATTCGAATGCTGTTTCCTGTAGGTTTTTTTCAAATTGCAATTCCAATTCCTCAGTTCATTCATGAATTGACCCCAACCCTGCCACAGACACAGGAATGGAGTAGGAGAGGAGAGATCCTTTCACATTGGCTGGAAACATTCAGCAGCAGCCTGTGACCGCTGACCACTGCATGCGACATCTGGACCCACTGCTGACCCTGTTAATGATGGTCTCATTTTGGATGGGGGGGGGGTCTGTAAGAGGAAGGGTTAGTCCCATGTCCAGTCATGGACAACAACATGTCATAAATGAAAAATCACCACATGGTAAAAGTAACAAAAAAACCATAAGGGATTTTCCCGAGTCTGTCAGAGGAGGAACTGTCTGTTTATAACCGTTACTGAATTGTTACATATTCCCTGCAATCACACTATCAGCAGCAGAGCAAACAAAGTATTCAGGTTTATTTAAAAATTAAAAGGAAGAACCAACTTGAGTTGATAGATGAATAAAGAATAGAAAATCCATCATTTGTTTAAATGGGTATTATCAGAGATTTGAATTAGAGTTTGTTTTTTTATCTCCAAACACTCCATCTATAGGGTGTTAATGAGAGTTTTGATTGATCATGCTTTATTTAAATGGTGTTGTTAAACTATGATTTGGAGGATGTCTATATGAATCTAAAGTTGTCATCATAGTCATTTGAAGTCCATATTCCTCCTGTCAAAATTGACTCATGTCATGTGAATTTGGGAATTTTCTAATATTAAAAGCATTGTTGATTCTGTTGACATGTATGTCGAAATATACACTCATCCATTCTGGCCTCTAGGGGTACTATTCTAGTGATTGATTGTATTTCTATGAACCAATAACTACATCTGTCAATGTCCATCCCTTAGTATATAGGCCTAAGTGTGTTTTTTTTTTTGGTTGTTTTTGTTTTGACACTGATGATGAAATAAGCTGAAATCATCCGTCTTAGATTTATTTTTTGGGCACTTTTTGAACACATCACTTTCTGCCATTCTCAGTTCAGCATGGAATAAAACCTCCATCATTATTTAAATCACAGCTCCCTTTATTTTTTCAATGCTGTGTGCGGGAAGTCTTTGCACCTTTCTTTATTATCAGAGATCCACCTGCAGAGTCTTGCTGATTACTCCAGCCTGGAAGGATAAATTGAGGGGCAAAAGGTTAGTTAATCATTGTAGAACTGCCAGCGAAGGACCATAAATGAACAATATAGTAAATCACTGTTAAATAACCAGGTTACGTAAACTGAAAGCCTACATGTGAGCTTGCTGTGAAGGATGTTTCCTCTCTCATCATGAATTCATTACTGGATGGTAGCTGATGGAAATTCTCAATCCTGCTTGTCCCTGCAGTGTGTGTGCACTTGGTTTAAGGCACATGATTATTCAGACAGTAGAAAGGTAATGAATCCCCTTTAGTTGCTTAGTCATTTTTGAATCATTGCATTCGTTGTGGAGTTACAGCCATGTGAGCACTTACATACTGTATGCAAACAGGAAACAAAGTGCTGGGGGAGGAAAGCAATGTTGAATAGCAGAAATATTATTAACACAGTGAGCAATTTAAATGTAGTGGAGGTGAAAGGCAGTCATGCGTAATTGAAACAAGAACACAAAGACAGCAGGTGTTGCTTTGGGACACACGCGCAATGTGAATGCATCTCCATGGTGAAATCTAATTTGCTGAAGAACAAATATTGGGTTACAATGGGAAGCAACAAGTGGATTCATGATTTCCGAATGATTAATTTATTCAATTAATCTCTCTTGGATTATGCTGCGGTAATGTCACTGTCTCCCTGGCATTTTCTAATGGAAAACAGGTCATTAAACCCATGTAAGAGTACAAACAGAGAGACAGGGAGGAGGGGGCTCAATTCATTAATAATACATAAAGTTCACTGAGATGACACTTCCTGGACGGAATTGCAAATTATTTCATTTTCCGTGTCATATGTGCTTCACGTCTTTTGTCTGACCCATTACGACTAAAAGCAAAATTGTCAGTGTTAATTTAACTCTGAGAGTGTGCAAATCAACACACTGCCAGTGTTTATATCAGTCCACACCCATCAGAGTTAAATTTAAAATTTCAGATAGTTTTGAACAGCCGCCCCAGAGTCATATCATCAGCACTATGAGTAGACAAATAACACTCCGATCAACACCTTTCAACTCAAAATAACTGTCACTGAAAAATCATCACATATTAACACTGGAGAATCTGCTGTGATACATGTCAGTTTATGTTAGAAGAAGTTAAAACATAAATATCTGCTGTTTGGGGATGGATAATGAAAAGGCCATATAATAAAAGACATCAAAATATCTGAAATTATCACATTTTCCCCAACAAGCTTTTTTGTTAATTTGATTTTCATCAACAGTAAACTCCTACAAACTACGCAATACTCAGACAACAGTAGGAGATTTATGAGATTTTTCTGTTGCATTGACCCAAGAGTCAAATAATTTTCCTCCCATATCCTGTTTCCCTGCACCCCCCTCTCTCTCTCTCTCTCAAAGGCAAGGAGAAGAGAGAGAAAGGAAACAAAGGCAGGAGGAAGAGAGGGGGTAGAAGCAGCAAAGCCGTGACTCATCCTTCACAGCAACTTTGCCATGACAACAATCTCTCTGGCCGTCTCCTTAAACCGACTGAACCCGCAGGCCGTGAGAGAGAAGATACTGGCAATCGATACGTGGCCATCTCTGTCATTTCATCATCTTTGTTAGGGGACAGAGTGACAGGGACAGCAGGGCAGGTCCAGGTCTGATTAGGACTGTGGGAGAACAGGCTTTATGGTTTTGTGGTGGTTGAAGTTAATTTCAGTTCATGAATGCAGTAGAACATGAAAGACATGTAATTGCGTACTCTATAAAACAAAGTACAGATCTGGTACCTCCACCTCTCCACCCTGATCCCCAATTACAAGCTCAATCATGGCTGCTGCAGGAGTACAAGGAAAGAAACCGAGTTGCCTATGTGTATCAGATGAGAGCATTTTTTGAATTATATGTCAAAACATACCGCTAAAACTGTATTTTTGGTTGATCTTTCTGCACAGTCAGAAAAAAAGTACACTGTTCTACCTTTTTCACTGTGGTACAACAGTAGGCTGTTCTGACCTTTTTTGTGTATATTACAGAAAGATCAACAAAAAGTAAAATTTTAGGGCTATGTTGTGGCATACATAATTCATGGCATACAAAATTGCTCACAATTGATACACTCTTTTTCTGTTCTTGTACTCCTGCAAACATTGCAGCAATGTTTTTTTTATGATAGTGTATTTAGTTTGGTTCACAATAAATTTTTGTGAGGAAGTCATAAATCATGAAGTGTTATTCTAATGTCCACTGATTACAATAAACTGTAATTATATATATAGCTATATGGCATCATGGTAGGATAAAGAGAAGGTTGGATAGAGTTCCATTGTCTTTCAGTATTTCAATTAAGAAAATTTGGCAAGGACTGAAACCTTGAGATTAATTAGTATAAGAAATCTACAATCTCTTAATGTCTATTTGTCTTCACATTTTTTTTTACCCCCCTGGACATCACTATTATCACTGAGTTTCTTCTGACCCCTACTGGTAACTTTCTAGTATGACACTTAACATCAGATCTTACTTTTTTCAAGCAGCAGATGGTGCAATTGAATCAGCAGTCAATACTGAAACCGTGTGTTTGAACAGCGTGTTCCAGTGACATTTGAATGCTTTGGAGAAGAAGAAGTCTACACATGTATTTGCTCAGTTCCGTTTTTAATCAGAAAGCTGTGTCTGAGGTTACACTGTGGGACAAAACATATGGGTGATGATCTCATCCTAAGCACCTTACAGGACCAGTATGCTATTAGTATGGGTGGACCCATACTATAGTCACTGATAGTATAGTATATACCCACTGAGCTGCATGCAACAGGGTCACTGAGCATTGTTTCTCTACATGCATATGTAAAAAAAGAGCAGAATGACTGTTTAACAGTGCCAACAGACATAGTGTGTTGTCATAGGGACTGATTTTTAGTTATATATAGGCTCTGTTTTGGGAGGCTATAAATGAGCTTTGTCATGTAAAAAGATAATCTCAGAGCCAAATAGTCTGTCATTCCTATTTATTCAAAAACACTCAACAACTATAGAGTAACGATGAAAGCTTGAGTTCAACCAGGTTTCAATAGATGATTAGAACGGTTAATCATAGCATAGCACTTCTTCTTTGAACCATTTGGATCTATATTCTACTACAAGATGCTATAGGGAACCACTTCTTCATATAGCAGAGAGGAATAATTTTGGGGTTGAAGTGGTTCTTCAGATAGTAATGGTTCTTTATTAAAGTACAGTCAAGCCCACAAAGAGCGTCTGAAGAGCCGGCCGCCTCTTTCCAGCACTGCTGATGTTTTTCCAGACTCAGAGCAGGGATTCCATTGGCGGTTTCATTCGACAGAATGCGTCTGACATTATGAGGCAGAAATAACTTACTATTTTTAACACGGCAGGAAGAAAATTCAAAACTACAGTATGCGGCTTTGGCTGCCCTCTAATAGAGACAGCTGTTATCCATGTTATAAATCTGATATTTAGGACAGGATGAGCTTTTTACTTGTTAGGGCAATTCTTGGCTCATATTACGCCTTCACTGAACTCAAATGCTGAAGAAATAACATTATCTCCAGCATCACCTCTGATGTAACCAGTGAAATGTCCACTTATCCTAATATTAGACCGAAGATGTATTCAGCTCCTTTGCCAAATCTGCATAGAAGGATTAGATCAAACACACACTCATAGATGCCGCTTTGTTTTTGCTGAAAGTTCACTGTTTTCAATTAGGACGATTACATAAGGCAGCTAGTAATGAGGCAGTGTCTGGAGGACACCTTTGCTTTTCTTGGTTCGGTGTCCTCGTAATCATAAATGCATCAACTCTCACTCTGTGGGGCTTCAATGTTGGAAAAACCATTTAAAGATACACTGATGAACTGATTTTAGTCTGCAATGAAGTCGATTGTACCATTACATCAAGAAGAACAACTTGAACCACAGACTTATATTGCCAAAAAGAAATAAAAACAAAACTGATTTTAGATTAAAAGAGATGAGTTCAACCGAATATGCTTGATGTTTTTATTTATTTATGATGATGATGGTGATAGTGGTAAGGGTGGTGAAAGTATGGGTGATGGCATTGATGGTGGTTTCTGTGGTGACAGTATTGGTGAAAGTATTGCTGTATTGCTGGTGGCAGTCGTTTTAAGTGGCAATAAATGGGTGAGGTCAGAGTTTCACCTGCCTCCCTCTAAAATAAACACACTGCAATTGGTGTGCTGTTTTATTCTGACCGCCACCTAATGTGAGAGTGACTGAGCATATATCTTCTGACTGTTTGTAAACCTCTGTGTGGCCTTCCCTTTCTTTCCTTCCTTCCTTCCTTCCTTCTGCCCCTGTT
The DNA here is from genome assembly GCF_048128805.1 of Centroberyx gerrardi. Taxonomy (NCBI): domain Eukaryota; kingdom Metazoa; phylum Chordata; class Actinopteri; order Beryciformes; family Berycidae; genus Centroberyx; species Centroberyx gerrardi. The sequence goes on from NC_135997.1 coordinate 8,514,539, forward strand.
TGCTGAGAGGTGAAGTCATACACAGAGAGGGACTGCTGGGAGAAGAGCGTTGTTCAGGTCCGACATAGCTGTCCGATGACTCACAAGACCACTCACTCACACTGACTCAAACGGTGGGGCTGCAGGTGAACATACCTGTTTAAGAACAAAGCCCCTGTGTGAAGGGTAGAGGAGGGTGGAGGTGTGTGTGTGTGTGTGTGCGTGCAAAGGGGGGTTCTGTAGTATAAGAGGGTGCTCTTTGGTCTATGGGCAAAAAACTATGAGAAATTAAGTAATGAAGTAAAGACCAAGACAACTCAGTATCAAAAGGCAAAAGACATTACATCATTATTACATCACAGAAGCTGTTTACTGTTTATTGAATAGAACCAAGGTGACTTACCGTGCCCTCACATAAACGTGTCAGCACATACACACCTGAGGGAGGGAAAAGAGAAGACATCACACAGGTTCACATCTGTAAACTTGAGCCGTCTGCTGTCGTGTCTCCTCATTACGTCACCCCCCCGGTTCATGTCGAGGCAAGCTGACTCTGACATTGGAGCCGGTCCAGTCCAGTCCTGCTGTTTTAATCTTCATCAGCATCGCCGCTGGGCCGTACCCAACCCGACCTCCTGACCAACAGGCACATTAATGTCACATCTAATCCGACTGCTAACGTCAAAGTGCTGAGGAGACAAGCATCCGCATCATATTAAGTTACTGATGGCTTTATGTGCCATTTCATTATTACGCCCGGTGAGCTGGTTGCTTCGCAGTATACCAGGCTTTGCTGTACTGTATGCAGTTCAGCACAGCTTTTTCCACTGCTGTAATGCCCAGGGCTGATCCAGCATGCAAGCTGCTAACAGCAGATTTCAGATGAGCCATAAATCTCTCCCATAAAGCTTCATCTTCATTGATTGCCAGAGGGATTCCCCAATACTAAACATAATGTCCTACTCATGACATTACTGTGGACATCAAGCTGTTAAGATATAGCCTCCAACCATTTTTACTGGATCCCTCCAAACCCACATGCCTTTGTGTAAGAGGAGGGGTGGTCTTGAGTCATTGTCTGAGAGAACAACTGTACTTCCACAAGCACACTACTCTCAGTCTCAGTTTGGGTTTTTCCTTTGAAACAAAGCCTCCTGGTGTGATAAACACAGAGATGACATAAACCTGCTGTTCTCTTTCACTCTATTCTCATAGTGTGGAAACACTTGAGTCACTCACTTCCCCCCCCCGGCCACAGTTAGCTGCCAGCAGTGCACAGTTTTTTGTGGGTTTTTTTGTTTTTTTTTTAACAGCAGCTAGATTCACCGCAGCACTCTGGCACAGGAAACCCAGAGAGGGATGGAGTCATACATTACATCATCGCTCAGGCATGTGCAAACAATCTCAAAAACTGGATCTGATTAAAGGGTGCATACGTATGTACGCACACACACACACACACACACACACACAACCACCTAGAGAACTGCCGAAACTAAAAGGTCTGCTTTTATCAGTCACTGTGAAAACCGGACCAGAGATGGGTCCACACCCAGCCTTACATCTGCAGCTCCAGCATATATATGAGAGAGTTTAACTTACACCAACTCACTAACACCAAGTTATTTTTGGAGTATCCCTGCTACAGCTGCATTACCATATTAGAAGAATACATCTGAAATTTCCCTAATTAATCAACATGCAATAAAAACAGTCACATGGGCTGAGTATGTAAAAACATTTATTGTTGATGCCTTATATTCAACAGTGCCTTTTCCCAGTCTTGTGGTTTTACAATAGTACATATTCCCTCTTCTTGAGTCTAGACCTGGATTTTTTTTATTTATTTTTTTAAAAGGTACAAAAAAAATCTCAACAGTGAGTTACTTACATTTAAGTGATACACACATAGAAGTGTATGTGCGCGTATATGTGTATTTTAAATCTGAGATGGCAGTTTATAATTATTATACATATCATGGATCACAGAATATCAACAGGCTCAAGCAAAGAAGCAGTCCACTTTTGCGGACGATCCACCGGCAAAGCACAGCGATGTAAAAACAAAATAGTTCAAGAGGGAATGAGAGAGAAAACACGGTCGTGGAAGAAGCACACAGACAATAAAACCCAAAGCACTGAACTCAGCCATACAAGGAATGTGAGGTTGTTAAGATGAAAGAACGTTTTTGGTCGACAGAAACATGATCACAACAAGTGGTGATTTCATGCCAACATATTGTTCCTATTAAAGACATTAACAGTATATACAAGTTTCAAGTAACTCCTGAATTAGTCCTGTTGTGCCCATCTCAAGCAGGTTAGTGTACCCAAGGAAGTTCAGTTTGGAGTACACACAGCATGCCGTCATCTCTTACATAATGAATGACATGCCACTGCTAAGACCCTGCTGAGTGTGAAGTGAATGTGTATGAGTGTGTGATTGTGTGAGCGAGTGGGACAGGCTCAAACTCCTGTAGTAGACTCTTTCAATCTGGGTGCTGTAGCTCATAAAAAAAAACCCCACACACATATCACAAGTAGTCGCAACCTGAGAAGCAAGTTAGGGAAGGTTCACACAAAAAGAAATCTGTGTTGTGCCAACTCTTCTTCACATCTCACTGAACTGCTTGTTTTAACATTCTGCTATAAACAACGATGGCCCACAAGAAAAAAAAAAAAAAAAAAAGTGTAATGGCATGGTGCTAGCAAAACAATGATACGATGCACTAGACACGTCCAGATCATTGACTCCCCACCTTTCCCAGATCTGTGCAGTGAGGAAACGGCTATAGCTGATAAAGCAAACACCTAATCTATCAGAAGTCCAATATGGATACATTAAGCGCTGCATGTGTTAGTCTTTGGCATGGTTAAGCGTCGGAGAAGCCCATTCGGTTGAGCAAACATTTACAACACCATTTGTAAGACAGCAGACTCAGGTCAATGCTTCTACAGTCTAGGGTGGGTTACTATCCTGTACCTCTTATGGTACAATCCCACTTTTACTTGGTCCAAAATAATCAAAATCTAGTTACAGTTTCCCATTTAGGGACAGAAATTAACAGTAATAACCAATATCAGAATTTGAACCGTATCAAAACAAGAGTTTCAGTTTGAATAAAAGAGTAAAGACATATAAAACTTTCATGCACTTTATATATAAGGGGGCTAAGCCAACTTTATGGATGTGTCTATATAGCAGATTTTTAAGACAAACCGCGTCTTCTCTCAAACTGACCACTGCATGAGGCTAGCATTAGCTAAGCAACGCCATGCACGCACCAACCGTTACACACACACCAGCTAACCAGTCAGCTGGTCTAGCTAGGCCAACATTCAGCTAGCTTTACAAGGCAAATCCATTCAGCAAGCCCTGCAAACCACCCAGCCTATGAACTAGCCAACACTACCTTCCACAGATGAAATGTAGAAGAGCATTCATCAGCTCAGTTACAGCAGAGCTAAGAATCATCACTGTACCATGCTGCTGGTTACATGGTAACAGGCAGCATCTTGTGTTATCTACAGCTGTACAGTCAGATGAGGGCCAAGCCATTACCATCCTCTATAGGTCACTAGTATGTTGGGCTCCTAACAGACTGGACTGGCCTCACTTCACATCTCTTTCTAATGTCCAGACAGACGCAAGCATCGAGCTCTGAGCCATCCCTATCGTTCTACTGACACCTGAAACTCTGCTGGTTAGTTATAGGGATTTCCACTGGAAGCTTGGGCCTCAACAGTTAACTGTCATGGTAGAGGATACAGATATTCCTCAATGTTAGTTCATGGTTACAAGCTGATGTTTCTGTTACTTGGTTATGATCATGTCTTGTTTCACATGCTCATAGCACAGTATAAAAGCAAAAAAAAAAAAAAAAAAGTACAAGTCTGGAAAGATCATATATAGGCTCAGAAAAAAAAAGGAGCAACTGAAATGGAATGACTAAAAACTAAATAGATTTACAGCTTCAATAATAACTTCAATAACAACATAATAATAAAAATAAGTATGAACATGTATATGGGAGAGGGCAATTCCAGTTATTTCCCTTCTTCTCAGATGTATGTTCTGGTTGAGGGCGCCTTGCTCCACAGTTTGGCACAAGACTAAGATTCCACACAGTGAGATGAGACCAGGGGATTGGCTGAAATTATTCCACATGGTGAGATGAGACAACGGGATTGGCTGAGAGACAGGATGGGCTCCGCCCCTACAGATCCCCTTCCACTCGCCTCCTGCGGACTAGAGAGGAAAGATGATGTATCAAAAAGAGACAAAAACATGTTGTTTTTTTTCCCCCCCAAGCAATGGACTGATGAGGAGGAAAGAGAGGAATGAAGAAGGATCAACTGCAAACATGCTGCACAACCTTAAACCTACTCAGGCCTGTTAGTTAAAGACAGTAAGTGAGTCATGAGCTATGCGGTCAAAGTTTACACCCATCAGTGTGCGTCAGCGTGCACAGAAAACAAGAAGTGAGACGTCATCACTCTGAAAGCTGTAAAATCACACAGTTAATGCAGTGAACGCTCCATCCAAACACTGTGAAAGTAATCAGTGTTATCTCGATGCATTGAGACACACTTGGGACCACACCCATGCATCAGACCTGTGCTACTGCAGCTCTGACAGGACGAGGAGCTAGAAGAGAGAGCAGAGGCGTCACTGAGGACTGATGTCTTGGGAGTAAAGGCCCAGTGTAGAATAGAGAGGGGCGGACATCAAGACAAGACCTCCACAACCCGAGTAGCAACAAATTCTATATAATATAGAATATATATAACCCACTCAGCTGGCCCAGATACATGCCGCGATAGTTTGTCATGGCGATCTCTCCCATACAAAGAGAGAAAAAGTGGATGGCGTGTATCGGAGCTACCACTCACCCAGCTTTTGCTTCGCTCAGCTGTTACAAGCAAAACATAGGCCATAAAAACACATTTATTGAAGTGTGTAGAAGTCATCTTTTTGTCTGCAACCACAGATAGGATGAGGCAGTAGATACAGTAGATACGGCGAATGTAAACTGGTTGTGTGTCATACCCAGGTCGTTGTTCTTGGTGATAGCTGCAGCAGCCCTGGAGCGCGGTCCTTGCTGGGTGAAGTGGTAGCCAAACTTCACTATGCTGTTGTTCTCTTCCAACATTTTAGCTATTTCCATCTCTACGGTAGTACCCAGCTGCTGCCTCTGAAACACACACGCAGATACATAGGGGTTAAGATATTGTATGTAAACACCACAGTAAGAAATTCTCATTTTTCTTCCACCCATTGACTGTTGAGTTTATGATATTAGTTGGGGGCGGCATTTTCTTCTACAGCTGGCTGCATGGTGCCAACATTTTCAGCTGCTTCAGGCTGCGTACTCGATTTGCTTTCTGATCAGAAGATTTTCTCACCCAGAACACACTGGAAAAATTTCCCTGGTCATAGGCTCCCAGGAAGCCTCTACGGTGGACGGGGAACAGTAGCCGCATTCACGCGCGAGTATTTGACAACTCAACAGCAGGAAATGCAAAAAAGGGTCCTCCTAATTATCATGGCCATTTTTCTTTTACCCCTTTTTTATTTTCACAGGCATTTTATGAACTTCAAGGGTATTTTTGCCCCAAGCCCCAATTAATTTCTGACCCTGATGTGTGTGTGTGCAAGTATGCGTGTGTGTGTATCCACAAAGAGTATGGTACCTGGTTGTCTATCTTGATCTCTGTGAGCATGTCGTTGTCTCTCAGTGCGTCGACCAGCGCCTGCACCCCGACCCCAGTGATGAAATTGGACTCCAGGTTCAAACTACGCAACGTCTTGTTCTCCCTCAGCATCTCACTGAACGCCTGGGATGGGGAGGAAGGAGAGAAGGAAGAAAAGGAGGACAAGGAAAGGAAACCAAGGATGTGAAAAACTCAAATCAAATTCATTTCAACTATTGGAGTTGAGAGGTCTGAACACTGCCATTACAACCGCATACACACAAACACCCACACACACACACTCACCACAGCAATGGGATCGTTACTCCGCGTGGCTGCCAGGCTGAACTTCTTGACAGTTGTGTTACTCTCCATGGCTTTGGCGAAGTCCTTCAGTGTGGGAATGGGAATGTTCTGAAAAACCAAGAAATACTCCTGTTGCGGGGACAGACAAGGGTATATGCATCTGTCTGCTTGTGTGTGTGTGTGTGTGTGTGTGTGTACCTTGATGTTGTTGAGGTTGACCTCCGTTAGGGAACCGTCATTGCTTTTTATCCTCTGCAGGGTGTCATCTACATTGGTGGGATTGGGAGGCTCATCAAACACTGGGTTCATCTTCTCCCCCTTGATCACATCTGGGAAAAAACACACACACACATCAATTTATTCGTCCTAAACCACTTTTCAATTTCAGATTTGCAGAAATGTAATTCTATGAGATTGTACTCACTGTTGTAACCCTCTTTAGTTGTGGTCCCATCATACGTCTGAGTACTGGTGACCAGAGTGTGAACCCCCAGGATCGCTGCAAATAAAAGCAAGCAACAGATTGTGAGTGGTGTGTAGTGTGTGTGTGTGTGTGTGTGTGTGTGTGTGTGTGTGTGTGTGTGTTCTCCAGGGGTCAAAAAATCCATCAGTGAGTGAATGAACAGTAACCAAATCTAGAGATCATGGCAGACAACAGAGTTATTCTCCTGCTCAGTGAGCCCTTTCTCTCCCATCGATACACACAGTAAAGGACGGTGCCATGGGAAAGACAGTCCGAGTGAAAGGAGCCAGTGTTTTACTGTCCCAACAGAGACTGGGCACAGGCAGATAGAAGCACATTTCTCACAAGTATGTCACTGTGTGTATGGCCTCGTTTTAAAAGAAACCCTCAGACAAAGTCATGTTCCTAGAGGCCATTTAAGCACGAGGTCTCCCCTTTCCCAGAGGTATTCGCTCACTCTTACCTGCAAGGTCACACAGTTCTGTGTCTGTGGCGCTGGACAGGGCTTCCTCCAATTCCGGGTCGAGGGTTGTGACTTCCTCCTGGCGCGCTTCTATGGGTTTCTGCTTGGGAACAAATGCTTTACCTGTGGAGAAAGAAAGAGAGGGAGGAGGGGAGCGGGTAAGCAGATTTAGTTCAAAAGCTAATCTGAATCTTACCTTTATACAAATGGGGAGGAAAAAAATAATTTTACCATCAACACAGACAGAGGCAGCGAGTATGTGCAGGCTGAGTGAAGGTTTTGAGGGATCTTACAAAACTTTCTATTTCTACAAATATTGTAAATGTCAAACTGTTAGCTCGAGTTTGTCTGGTTCACTTGACTTGTTGTTATTCTCCTACAGCCCTTCCTATCGTCCTGCCTTGTGCCCCGGTCATGAGATCACATGACTGCTAAGCTGTGTGTATTTGTGCGTGTGTGCTCATCCATGTGTATGTGACTGAGGAGCCAGGGGAGACGATCCTCAGTACAGCTACCACATGAAATACACAGAGGTTTGGAATTAATACAAACACTAACTACACATTTTTCAGTATCTCTTTGTCATCTGACAGCACAGTTCACAGCAGGACCTGGCACGTCAACATGATTGGTTGCCATGGCAACTTGTCGTAGGGGTCACCCGACTGACCACTTCACTTCCTGTGCACTTGAGTTTGCATCTCTCGTTGTCTCGTTGGTTTGTTCATTTGTTTGTGCCTAATGCTTTTTGCAATGCACAGTGCTTAGGGGAATTCAGTATACGCCCTTTAGGCCAAGCAGAGCCATAAGAGCCCTGCATAAGGGAAATACAGTAGGGCTGCAGCTATCGATTATTTTAGTAATCGAGTATTCTACCGATTATTCCATCGATTAATCGAGTAATCGGATAAGAAATACTTTTGCTTTATTAAAGAGCAATAGTAAATATACAAAAGAGAAAAGCTGTCCGCACGAAGCTGTCCATACGACACTGTGATTTACTGAAAACGAGGTGAAATAATAATTATTATTGATATTTATTACTAGGCCTAAATATCATACAAGTTCATAAGACTGGCTAATGTACATTTATTTGCTATGTTGAAGGGTTGCCCTACACCTGCTGACCCTACTCACTGCAATCAAACTAAACTGAATATACCTGCTGTATTGGACTGGTGCATTTTAGGCTCCAATTGCTACTTACACCACCTGATATTTTGCTTTCTGGGGTATTTTATGCATCACTGTGAGGGGAGTAGGTGTGTGTGTGTGTGTGTGTGTGTGTGTGTGTGTGTGTGTGTGTGTGTGTGCGTGTGTGTGTATGTGTGTGTGACTATCATAATAATAACATGAATGAAGCTCAGGCTTTCACAAATTGACTGCAGCATTTTATTTTCTGTGGTTATTTTCTTGAGCAAAACTTAGCTAACTTAGGGACATCATAACTAGCCACCATATTGATTTACGTTCTTAACTAGCCATTACATATAGCAATAATTAACGTGCATTCTTTACTAGCCTTCATCTCATCCCGTTTTAATATTAAGTGCTGACTCCGCCAGTTTTGGCGTACGCCGGTAGCAATTACAAGTGGACCCTATCCTACAGTCCCTGCTCTCAGCGGAGGGAAGGAGCTACGCTGTGTGTGGGAAGCGCTGTGACCGTCAGACCTCTCTGGATTAGACAAGCAAGTAGAGAAAACCGGCATCAGCCGAACCAATTTATTGCCAAATGCTTTGGGATTCAACACATTAACATTGCTTCCCATGGTCAGAAAAAGTCGGCAGATTTGCGCTTTGCGCTTTTGAGAAATAAAGTCGCCAGGGGGTCTGAAAAGTCGCTAAGTCTAGCGACAAAGTCGCCAAGTTGGCAACACTGGATCCGAAACTTTGGACACTTTCTGTCGTTTTCTCTGGCCTGTCTCTTCTCTTCGCCCCTCGCTATTTTCTCTCTCTTTCTCCAGCGCGTTGTGCAACAGTAATAATCATCCGTGCGAAACACTGAGTGTGTATATAGTTATATGGATTAAACAAAGCTTCGATGCAAAGAATTTGCATCGATGATTTTTAGTAATCGAGTTACTCGAGTTTCTCGAGGAATCGTTTCAGCCCTAAAATACAGTGTGTGCTCGTACACCAGGCAATACGGTAGAAGTCATACAAGCTTGAGCCAGCTCTATGTTGGTGTGTGGTATGTTCACACACCAGGAAATAGCTTGTGATTTTCTAACCGTAGTGGCTAAGTCAACGTATTCATTAAATATTTTGTTCAGCGATTCTCTTAGTTACAACAACACTGTGCTTCCACAGCACTTTGGTGTCAACAGGTGGAGTATTTAAAGTCAACGTAGTTTCACTTACTCCAATCATGCTTACCCCCCCAAGCCACCCACCACCCACGCACTTATAAAGCGCTTTATCCATGTCCACTCTCCATTTCCAATGCACTCTGGTGGTCCCTTTCTCTTGCTGTCCAACCTACTACGCCTAGCAATACTCTGACTCTCCGGGGAAACAGGCTTGTATACCTGGCAAATGAGGCACCAGAGAGACACAGCAGTAGAACGCTCATTCAGCTCACAAGCATGAAAGCAGGTTATCAAACTCTTATTGAAGCCAGCTTATAGTAATGTTAGTGTTTCCAAAGAGGAGGTGAAGCTTGAACAATGAAAATGTCTCCTGCTATTTTATACAACACAGCTGGAGAACTTTTATAGGACTAGAAGAGAAGAAAGTCAAGACAGTCTACATCTCTCTCGCTCTACAGCCATTCCCCCACCATCAGTGCTTCGGACTAACTGAGCTCAGTCCAGCCATGACTCTTTGACAACTATGGCATTGCCATGGTAACCCATCTGAAGGAAGAAAGGGGGAGAGAGAAGGAAGTCACGGAACAATGACTGGAGTCTAAACTTAACTGCGCTGCTGGGGCAACAAACACTAGCACTAGCTGGAGAGCCGGTCCAGTGGGTGCCCTCAGCCCCCCTCTCTATATGCCGGCCTCCTTACACAAAAACACCCTGAGAACAGTCCCTCCCTCCTTCCACCCTTCTAAGTCAGTCAGGCCCGTCAAATTGCACTGGTCTCCAGGGGGGGCTCTGGCACTTCCTGAAAGCCAGTAAACAGTAAATACAGTCATCAGGCAGCATCCTGTGCCAGTCCCTCTGGACTGACATTTAGTCCTTCAGCAGCAAGGACAGAGCAGAGCGCCAGACAGGCTGACAGCCCTGAGGTTTGGTCGTCCATAACATCCCACAGGACCATAATGGTGTAAATGAACAGAAATGACAGTGGGGTAACACACTGTTAAAATGCTGAGGGAGAATGGACACAGTCAATGTAGCAGTGTCTGCCTGTGATGGGACTATGTGTAAATCCAGGAGGACAGACAGACGCAGAGAATGCTGGGTAAGAACGGCTGCGTTGCAACACTTTCAGGATCTCAAAAGAAGCCTGAGAAGATAAGAAAAGAAAGACGACCACTGGAGGTTGGCGGGACAGAGGCGCTGTGTTTGTTTGTGTGCTTTCATCAGTACAGCAGCCACACCTTCCACTGTCTCTCAACAAACATGATGCTTATCAGTCTTCAGTGGGAGTATGCCTAAAGGCTCTGTTGAGTGTGACACAGCAAGAAACAAGCCTATGTTCTGACACATGATGACTCAGTTTGCCATACTCAAGTTACCCAGAATTGTACCACAATGTGCATGCTGTCGGTAGTATGTGCCTCTCAAACTCCAATGACACTACACATCCTCCTCTTCTATAGCTCCAATAGCAAGGTACAGAGTTTCCACTTCAGCCAGGATCCAGCCTGCATCTCTTGCTGAATTTATTGTAACAAATCTGAACAGAAGAAATTGAATATAAGATGGAAGACGCAATATAATGAAATATAATGAAAGACATTTGCACACTGTCATATTTGCAAGTTGCCACATGCACTTATACTCTTACCTGTGATCTTATGTATGTTTTTAATCCTTATGTCTGTTTATTTGTTTTTATGTGGTATGTCTTTTTTATGAGCCACATCAAAGACAATTTTCTGTCATGCGTGTGATAGACAATAAAGTTTTCTAAATCTGAATGGCTGCGATGGTTGCCATGGCATTTAAGCATGGCTGTTTTGCTCGGCAAATGTGTGTGTGTGTATGTGTGTGTGTCTCCTTTGAACAACACATTATTTATCAGCAGGGGGTGAGCGTAACGAGGGAAAAGAATTAGCTACATTCCACAGAAGCACCACAGTGATTTGATTTTTCCATGCCGTCAGTGTCTGCACACTCATGCACACACACACACACACACACACACACACACACACACACACACACACACACACACACACACACACACACACACACACACACACACACGGCTTCATCTCCAGGTCCCACCAGTGCCCAACTGTCTGGGAGCTGAGAACATCAATACACAGATAAAGAAATGAGAACATCAATACACAGATGAAGAAATCTAGTGTTAAGCTCATCTCCACACTGACTTTAGTAAACAGAAAGATTCAAGACACTCAACACCTGAATGTTTATAAGGGATTTATGTAACCCGCCCCCCCTCTCTCCCTCTCTCTTTGACACTCCCTACTTCCAATCCCCAGGTCTAAACACGCCTCCCCCACACTGCTGTATGTTGCATAAGAGCAGACATGCATTAATAATACCTGTAAAGACAGCAGAGCAGTAATTACTGCTGATAAACACACAGACATGCACACACAGACACAGACACAGACACACACACACACACACATACACAGACAGACACCTCAGCATCTGTCCCCTGAGAACAGACAGACACCTCTGAAATACAATACAAAGCATGACAAAGCTCCTCACTACCAGCATTTGTGGAATGGTACACTACAGGCTATATAGTAATATTATGTATAACAGCCTTCCTGGATTTTGTGGAGTTTCTTTGTCATTATTGCAACTAAAATGCTTGACTTTGTGGTGTGTGTTTTTTTTTATTCTAAGGCCATTTGTATCATCTTCTGTGCTGACTTGCAGTAAAAGTGTTAAAGTCTTTAACATATAAAGAATCCAAGCTGCAAAAGTGTTACCATTTTGTCAGCATTAAAAAGTACCATCACTTGTTTTCACTCTCTGATAATCAATTTGGCAAGAGTAGGTGTCACTTTAAAAAAAGAAAAATGGTGAATATCTAATTTTACAATGACACTCTTCAGTTACTGATTGGGGCTCCATTGTAGATAGTTGTGAGACATGCATATTACTTACATACACAACACACACACCTTTTTTCTCCCCAGTGAAGGGCACTACGTCCTCTCTGTCCTTGTACTCCAGGGCTTCCTTCTCCAGGTAGCTCAGCAGGCTTTCCCTGTTGAAGGGTCCCGTTTCTTTCTTGGCCGTCTGGTCCTTCTGACGCATGCTGGCTGGGAGAAGAGCGTTCTGAAGTGGAGAAGGAGACACATTAGACCAGTCAGTTGATCAAGGGGTCAGTAATCTCACTGTAGACTGACTGACCAACACATAAGTCTTCAATCCCATAAAGTCTTGGAACAAAAGGACTCAAGATGTGCGTGGAGATACACAAATGAACAATATGTTCTAACTGCTGTTTAGTGTTTCCTGTGGGCTTTGTTTGGTTGCCATGTAGGGCGCTTTGTCTTACTTGGGATGGTTAGATGGAATTTAAATAAAACGCCCAGGGGCCTGGGGAGATTTCATTATACTCTACAGCTCTACTCACAAATAAACACACAAACAACTTGGCAGCCTGCTGACTGAAGTTCCACAGCTCAGACTCTCCCCTCCCCCTCTGAACTATTTTTCCCATCCAAGGAGGCTGGGGACTGGGAGGAGCGGTTGGAGGTTACATGTTAAAGGAAAAATCCACCCTTGGATACTCTTACTATTAGATGTCATCAATCTGTGATGTTCAATGCATTCCAGGAGTTATTTTGTGATGAAGTGTTGTTATTTGCTTTTATGGTGTGCCCACTTTCCCTCGACCTGCCTTGTTTACTTCTGCTTCACTTATTGATTGATGTTTCCCAGAATTACTTTCCACAACCCCCATAGAAAGAGAGGGGTCTTGGTGGTTGTTGTCGGGGGGAGAGAGAGGGAGGAACGTTGGGGTGTGTCTATGAACGCAGCTGCACCCCACTCAAAACGCAACATGTCTACTGTCAGTGGAGAAATTGGAAATCGCTTCCTCTTCTACGATTGATTTTGTCCCTGTATAATTGTTGAACATTTGTGCAAAATGATAAGTCTACAAAGAAGCCCTTGCTCTTTGATTCTGAGGGACTGACACCAAAACCTGACATTTGAGGTTGATGTTTTCAATAGTTAAATTTTTTTCTGGTATCAATTAATCATTGTAGCTGTGCTGAAAATCTACATTTGGCCAGATATCCGCAGGAGTAAGAAAAATACACCAAACAACAAAATGGGCCCAGAAATGCAAGGTACATCGCCAGCAGTGTTAAAGTGTTTTAGGGTGTATTTTTCCTCTATTGTCTCTATATTCCTCCTGTATTGTATCCAACAGTTTCTGAGTCTGCTCTGTCTTTACCAATTCTAAAAATGTCTTTAAATCATCTATTTTCCAACACCTTCCTCTGCCCTCTCCCTCACAGGAACTCCCTGGCACTCCCACTAAGGAGTCCTGGAGCTGCTCCAGGCCTCGCCGAGCCCTCACCTCTGGGTCCATCTCCTCTAGGGCTGTCTCCAGCTGTTGGAGCTCCTCCGCCGACAGTTTGTTGAGGATCTCATCTTCATCGATCTCCTTGTACTTGTCCAGGTCCTTCTTGTATGACAACGCCATGGCACCGGCTACAGCTAGCTAGACAGCGCAGAACAGCAGAGCACAGCCACACTGCTCCAGACCAGGGGAAGGCTACCTAAAAACAAGCAAGCACACCCAGTGGTAAACAAACAACACATAATGACAGAAAGAAGAGGGTAGAAAATACTATTTCATTTAGCAGAATAAAACAAACGAATGTAATTACAGCTAAACAATGTTTGTCTCAGTCTGAAACATCTTGGTGGAACAATAATAGACCTCTGATCACAGCTGGGCTGGATAACAGCGCCAACACACACACACACACACACACAGCTGCGACAGAAGAGGAACTTTCTCAGGCTGGAAGGACACACCGACTAGTCCCATGAGGACCAACAACAAACTCTTCAAGTGTTCATGTAGGCCAATTCTGCGTGAGTGCAGAAAACATTATCAACTTAAAAAAAAGAAAAGAAAAGAAAAAGAAAACAAGATTGAGAAAGCTTAGTCTTATCAGAGCTCAGAGAGTTATGGATAATGGCACTAATGGAAGAAAGTCAAAAGTAGAGAGATAAGAATGTAAAATAACCATAAAGATTAAATAAAGCTCAGATAAGTGAGTGAGTTAGGGAGTGAGTGTGTATTCTGTCAAATGGAGTGAAGAGGCTACAGCCGTTCCCTCTCCCACGCCACCGTCCGAACACAAATGACCTCATGGTTTCCAGATTCCCTGCAGGACCCCACAGATGGGCTTCATTCTTAATCACACACACACACACACTTTAACCTAAACTCTTACTTTCCCTAGAAGCGCTGTCATGCCATAATGCATTCTACTCATCTACTCATCCTAAATCAGCATCTCATGACCCATGTTTTGCTGGTAGGACAAATCTGTGTCTCTCTGTGTGTGTGTGTGTGTGTGTGTGTGTGTGTGTACAAAACTTGGGGGTTAGGCTAGTTTAATTGCTGTGTTTGTCATTTGATTGCAATCACCTGTTAATTTATTACAATCACCTAGTGGCCATGCAGTGATGTAACAGATTACTATCAATACTGTACTTGATTCATGGACCAAAGATTACCCGGAGCTCTAAAACAACTTGTTTATTAGTCCATTTTGGATGCGCCTCTCTCTTAAGCAATTAATTATGGCCTCTGTGATTTGGAAATTGCAGAAGTTCATATTGCAATTTAGATTTCTACTTCTAAGCTCCATGGCAGCAGAAGAAATATCCTGTGCGGGCGCCCCGGTGGCTCACCGAGTAGGGCACGTACCATATAAGGCTCAGTCCTTCCCGCAGCGACCCGGGTTCGAATTCAGCCCGCGGTCATTTGCTGCATGTCCTCCCCTCTCTCTCTCCCATACCTTCCTGTTTCTCTATCACACTATCTCTGTCAATAAAGCATAAAATTCCTAAAATAAATCAAAGAAAAAAAAGAAATATCCTGTGTGTCGGCTCTGTGGTTTAGCCTAAGATTCTTTAAACGTTCAGAGCCATTTCCCCAGAGTTGCCTGAGCAATCTCTCCAATTCAGACGAGTTCCCTGAAGAGCCTATGAGTCTGTCTGTCTCTCCCATACATTTCAATTCTTCCGTCTCCACAATTCAGGCTCTGTACTGGACTAACGCTTCCCCTCACCTCCTCCATTAGACCGTCAGAGCTACCAACAGTTAATCCAAAATGGTTATGAGAGTCATAGCAGAGCCATTAGGGATGGAGGAGCCTGGCTGCCAGCAGATGAAGCTGGGCTAAAATGTCAGCATCGACAGTATTAATCAAAGCATATGATTATTATGCTCTACAATAGTAATAATCACACCCTAATGCTCAATTGAATAATGGCTAAATCAGATAATGGAAAATGGAGTCAGGAGTGAAGTTATATCCCATGCACTGCTACTGCAGGATGTAAACAAAGGTTACAGCTAACTGGTAGGAAGGAGATTGACCATATAAGCTGCAGTGGGACTAAGCTAATTTCACAGGTCAAGGCAGGTGCTGAAACAGGATAAATGGATAATACACTATAACAATTAAAAACAACAGGCAGCCAGATAATGTAAATAGACATTAAAATAAAAACATTTAAAAAAAACTCTCACCCTGCAAAAATTACAAGAGTTGAGCCAATATTTGTGAACATGAACACCTTTCTCTGACAGCTGGAAATCAGAGAACCAAGGCTCTAATCTGATCACCAAGAGGCAAAACCTAGAGCTGCTCCAGTGACAGCAGCTTAGAGACAGACTTTCATCTTTTACATTCAAATGAGCTTTATCTCAGCTTTATCAATTCTAACAGGTCTAAAATAGCAAATGTACCCACATACTATGATAATATTGTCGTGCGCACTGTGTCTACACAGTCAGTCTTCTGTTCAGCGTTCATGGAACAGCTCCAGGATTTGATTCTTGATGACATCATCACAAGTCTTGGCTCTCTTGTTTCTAGAAAGGGGAGAAGCTTGTTCGTGTTCACTAATCAAGGTCCAGAATGGATCATGAAAAAAAAAAAAAAAAACATATGGAGGCTAAACTGTGATTATGACTGGATTTTCCCTTTAATGCCTGCCAGGTTTCCAGCATCTAGAAAAGTGTTTTTGATAGATGTTTTCAACATATTCTGCCAAAGAGGCACAGCCAAATGCCTGATGTCTAGCCCTAACTCTCTTCAATTATGTCCAAAATATGTGCACCTTTGGTAGCCTATATGTGCATATATGAAGCATGATTTGTGGCTATGTTGGCTTACTTTTGGTTAAAGGGTAACTTTGGTATTTTTCAACCTGGACCCTATTTTCCCATCTTTTTGTGTCTAAGTGACTAAAGGGGACAACAATTTTTGAAATTGGTCCAGTATTGAGCGAGATCACTTCAGCCGGCAGCCGCGAAACAAGCTGCAATGTAATCCGACGGGGCAAATCGCACCGTCAATGTACGTCCACTAAAAGTGCTTGTTTTTGCCACTGACAGGCTCAGATTGTTATTATGAGTGTCTGACAACATTATGGAAAGGACCCTACAGAGAAATGAAACGTTTTTCTTTACCTTTCGCTTGATCCAGTCTGTGTGTAACCAAGTCTCGTGAGAGTTGAGTTGTTGCAGGAAGTCAACTGTGGAAACGTGAGTGAGAGTTGGAGAGAGGAGCGCCGGGAGGAGTTGTCAGACACTTATAATAACAATCTGAGCCTGTCAGTGGCAAAAACAAGCACTTTTAGTGGACGTACACTGACGGTGCGATTTGCCCCGTCGGATTACATTACAGCTTGTTTCGCGGCTGCCGGCTGAAGCGATCTCGCTCAATACTGGACCAATTTCAAAAATTGTTGTCCCCATTAGTCACTTAGACACAAAAATTTGGGAAAATAGGGTCCAGGTTGAAAAATGTGATGATAATTCTGGTCTGGACTGGGAAAAGATAGAGAGAGCAGCAAAGAGGCCAGCTGGGACAAGGATAAGTCACACACACACACACACACACACACACACACACACACACACACACACACACAACACATATATAATGCTCTTATGACAAGGTCAGCTCAGAATAACATCAGTTACCACATTATCCCACTTTCTCCAAAACACTATCCACTTCACTGACACATAATTCAACACATCCAAAACAGCGGCCACTGTTTACGATAAGGCCTAGTGCTGGTGACTGTCCAAACAGGAATAACAGAGCGAGCAGACAGAGTTAATGTTGCCAATGGGTGGGCTAAGGCGGGGATGAGACACTGAGAGGATCCATTAGTCCAATCTGATTGATTCCTTTCTCCCTCTCCTCTCTTAGCTAATCCTGGTGGACAACAGATGGCTCGGAGCCAATAATATTGCCGACCTGTCTGTGCTCTGTACTCACCTTACACTTTCCTGCACTGACCTGTGCTTTGGCTACTCTTTGGCACACTCACAGACATGTGCATGACAAAGCCACACACATTACGGGTTAAGTTCAGCTGACAGGCTAGTCACTTTGTGCTTAATTTCTTCCCAAGATAAAGACTGCAGTATCCAGGCTAAAAAGGTTTGAGCTGACACTTAATTAGGCTAGGTTGTGATCACTTGTTAAATAACAGAAACCCTAAAAAAAAACAATGAAATAAAAGCAAAGAATTTAAGGTGAAAATGTAATGTCGTATTTATGAAGTTAAAATCACACTGACTATAACTGTACAAAGTGTGCACACGTGTCCAAAGAAACAGCAATTTTTTCGTAAAGGCCCATTCCATTGAAAGTCGCAATTTTCCAGCTCTACGTGGTGATGATGAGGCATCTGGGCTGTAAACTGGTGTGAATATTTTAAATAAACACTGTATGACATCATTGTATAATACCAGGGTGTCAATCTGCAGAAAAGTCCAAGCGGAAAATGTCCTGTGAGCTTGGCTATTTCACTGGCAATTATAGGATGGCTCTGTTTAGATTCAGCGTCCATATGCCGTGGACTGCACTCTGAATTTAACTCAACACTCTATGGGTTGACACCTGATACCATTCCTTCAATCAACTCAACTATCTGCAAGAAGCCACGACTTTCTATTCACAGGTAATGTTATGCTAGCGTCTTGTTTGCTAGCGTCAGTCCAGAACTGTTTACAGTTTACATGCGTGGTCTCCTCCAGTGTGTGATTGGCTGTCAACTTGTCAATCAAAGCTCTGTTGTGAACTGAAAGGATACACCCACAGTTATCAAGACAGGCGCTACATGTGGTGAAAATGTGGGAGCATAAAACCAGTATATTTTGTGAAAATGAAGGCAGATATGGTTTTATTTTTAAGGTGACTTGCCAACAGCACAAACTGAACTTAAAGTCACCAACCTGGGTCTTTAATAGTGTGCAGGTCTCCTAGTAGTTACTATACCTGTATTGATTGAGACCTACGTACCTCAAAAGACTGAGCATGGTCATCAATAAGGCGCAGCAAGTTTCGTTCTGCTCAAACGGAAAACCATTAAAACTTTATACAATAAACACTAATCTTAAGTAGGCCGATCGCTCCTAAAATAATAATTCTTGCTAAGCATTTCCAGGTTGCCTGTGTTGTTTTAGATCTCAGGGGGCAGAAGCAGGAGAAATAGTAATTTATGGCTGAGAGATGAACAGGAAGTGCAGACTGGTTATTACATTATTACAGCACACAGCCCCAGAGTACAGTAAGACTATAGTTAGCATGACCCAGCTCTGCTACCCAGGGGACAAGAGTCTGCACTTCCTCCGCCCACCTACTCTCCTCCCTCTCTATTTTCTTCTCCTCCTCACTTCCCCCTCTCCACCCTGTTGTTCTTTAGCTCTACATTACCATGGTGTGCGGCACTCCCAGGGTGGCTGGGAAGCAGCAGACTATGATTGAAAACAGATGGAGGGAGGGAGAGACAGCAACATGAAGGGAGGGTCTCATCATGCTGACACTAGGATGTAGGCCTACTCACTGCAATACAGTCAACAAATGCAAAAACAAAATGAACATGTGGGTGCTAGGGGCATAATATGTGTTCAATTAAATATTTAAGGTAGAGATGCTTGTATCAGTGAGACAATCACTTGCCAGTACTTAAATGTCAACTCCAACCAGACATCTTTGTAGAAAACTTCTGATTCATAAAACTAAATAAAAAAATATGTTTTAATGTACTGGTAGTTGTTATTATTTGGAAGTCAGTGAATGTATCTGTTAGACAAAAACACCAGTCAGAGGATATATGTTGTTCATTCATTCATGCATTTCTATCCTTCCTGCTCTTGAGTCATTAGAAATGATGGTAACTGGGGAGGGGCGGGGAGGAACAGGGGTGTTTCTCAAACAAACACATGATCTGTATACTCCCTTTCCTAGCTGCCCCTTCCTTCATCCCCCCCCCCCCCCCCCCCCCCCCCCCCACACACACACACACACACACCATTATTATGTAATGATAATAATTGTAATAATGATAATAATTGCAGTTCAACAAAGGCTACTATATAATGCAGCTCCAAGGTTGCCACTTTCACACCTGTGTAAAAACTAATGACGATCATTACTGTGGGTGGCTTTCACTTTACAATCTGGTTTCTCTCTTCAGTGGAACATACCAGAGCCATGCAGGTTTACCAAAATCAGGGCTGTGGAACCTGTTTATCAGCAACACTGTACGGCAGGAGGAGGTATACAACCGCAGTATTTCCAGAAATGCTAAGTCAGCAGTGACCATGACTCCACTCAATGACAATACCTACTACACAGCGTTGCAAAGCAGTGTACAAGGAAGGCTACCTGGTTGCCTTTCAGGCCCAGGGCAAATCACACTTCCCTAAGCAGGCTTCCCCCTTTCTACTCCTTGAGACTTGGACCACACCCTTCATTCACTATTGAGCTCTGCTGGACAAACTACCCTTGTCAACACAGATAAAAACTTGCATAAGCTCCTGAACAAGGACCTTTTTAAACCAGGAGTGTGTCAGACCATTGACACAGGTACAATAGCCATGTCACTAACTAACAATAAGAGCAGCATTGCACAAACCGCAAGCATAGTAAACAACCATGCATGGCAGCCTTGCCCAACTGTCCACGTTGGTGTGAGTCATCACAAATAAACTGTCTTTAAAATATTTTTAATTCTTGTCTCTGACAAACAGACAACACTGAAACTATAGGTGTATTGTCTGGCTGACAGGGATGGGCTGCTGACCTTAATTAGTGGCACACTGTAACGTTACATGCAACACGCAATAGCTTTCCATGGAGCGAAGGTTCATACATCATAAATAATGTCAGATACTATAACCATTACAAGTGAATTAGTACTACTATAAAATGTCTATCTAATCGCAGTCATAAATGCAACACAACATAAATAGCATTACCCTTTTAAATTTGGTCAAAACAAGCATGCTCCTGAACACATGCAGACAAACGGATGGACACACACACACACACACACACAGCTTGGTAGCAAGCGGTGGTACCTGCCCTGGGTGGTAAGAGTGTCATCTCATATCTAGAGATAGCGGGCTACAGAACGAGGTTAGCTAACTCGCTTATGTTCATGATGATCACGCTGACAACAATAATGTCATAATGATCATTACCGCCTAAGCAGAAGGTAGCTCACGTTAGCTAAAAAACAATTAAAACCAGACCAAGCTGTTGATAGGAGACATACCTTAGCTTACGTTACTTGGATGCAATACAACCCCACTGACTAAACGCGAAATAGCCTGATGAAATGTAGTTGCTAACATGCTAACGTTAGCACAGTCACTCAAACTGACGCTCTCGTTAGCCGTTTAGCTAAACCAACTAGCTAGAAGGCACGTATGGAAGTGACAGCTTGTAAAATTGCACCGCTACCCGTTTAACTTTCATTGAGATATATTTCGAAACAAATAATTTCCAAAAGGCAGAGCTATCCATTTCCTTACCTGTAACTAATGGGACCTAACTAAAACGCCTCCAAATAATCCCAATCTTCCCAATGAATGCGATGTCTTCACTGCTTACTTTCTCACTCACCCCAAGGGCGGTAACACAGGAAGAGAGAAGCAGCGCATTCGCTGACTGACGACCGATTAAACCAATAGAGAGAGAGACTATTCGGCCTAAACCAATGGTGTAAGATGGCCCGCCCCTTTCTTTTCGAAGGACCAATCAGACGACAGCTGGGGTAGAGTTTCGGTGTGGGATAGTGGTGGCAGGTTAGGGCTGCTTGTCTTGATCTGGTTGGCAACTTATCACTGTCTAAAGCAGTGGCTTTCAATCACGGTCCGGGGAAAACCACAGCCCGTCTGGTTTCCATTGTAGCTATCTAATCTGGGAGTGGCTCACACCTGGGATGCAAGGTGAATGCCATTAACTGTAATTAACTACCTGGTAGAATAAAACCAGCAGTACTCTGAGTCCTGGGGAAAGTATAAATTATTGGCCAGTCACTACCATTTTATGACTGAGTAATTTATTTTTGATTTATGATTGCTTCAGAGGGGTAATGTGAGCTGAGATAGTAGGTGCTGACTGGCATATCTACAGACACACAGTATAGTGTTGACTGAATGGTGATGAACAACAATTTTCAGAGAGAGAGAGAGAGAGAGCTTGGCATTTCCTCTCCCTCCTGAGAGTGAGCCATCTGTGCCTGCAGTGCGGTGTAACTGATCTCCTTTTGATTAGTGGAAGGAAGAACCTTAATGGCAATGCAGTGCGCTTGTAGTATAGTGGGCATTACAGTCTGGTTAAGCATTCTCCAAAACCATAAGCTTGCTCTTTCTCTCTCTCTCTCATTCACACACACACACACACACACACACAGAATAAATTGAAGACATTACCTTACCCCCAGATTGCAAAGATCAGTCACCTTTCTTCTACTACCCCGTGTTACACAATAGTGGAGATAGAGTTTCATGTCCCCTCTCAGTTCACACAATATATGCACTGCAATAAGATACCTCGATACCTTGCATGCAATACAGAAACCTTAAGGACAGTAAGTAGGTGCTACAGCGTACATCAGTATTGCTGAATGAGTTGGGTCACAGTTACCAGACTAACAGCTAAAAGGTTTGCAATTTGTTGAGCGTAGATCCACCTTTCCCTTAACTTGCATTTTGGTTCATAACTTCATTACCATCTCAAATAAATGAAATGTAATTGTTCATTTTTTCATTCCTCCACACATGTACATTGCTCCCTGTCTGTGCATCAACACATAATGGCTGAAGACAGGGTCAACTGCAGGGCGACAGGACACTTTGGCATCCAGCATCCTTTATCCTCTGTCCCATCAGTCAGGACTTTCTTACGGCCTCTAACCTTTAAAGATAACCATCTGCCCCTTAAGTTACAACCACCACATATCTAGGGTGTAAGTTTTTTTTTTTTTTTTTTACATAACTATTGCAGCACAGACCTCAGTCAGATATAACATGGTTTTCTTGCCTGTGCCAGCCCGCTCAATGGGTTTTTGTGTTGTTTTATATGGGGGTGGCACTGTAGTGTGACAGGATGCCAAAGAGCAGCCCACTGGTTTCTCAATGACATGCCTCGGCTGTAGGACAGAGGAGACCGGCCATGAGGACTGTGTCAGCCGCTGCCAAGCTAAACACCAACCGCTGAGCATTTATAGCAGCGCTCAGAGGGCTCCCTGCAGCACTGAACTGTGACCCATAGAAATTAAATGGAAAATATGCACACGCTGTTATCTGAATGCTTGAATAGAAACTGTTTGTGTATTTTGCTGTAGTGTACAGCAAAGGACTGATGAAAAATCACTACAATATTCCTATAATATTCCTATTGGGACATGTAGTGTGTCTGTGGTACTCAATAGTGGCCTTATCACACTTGATGTTATTATTATTTTTTATCTCCTCTAAGGTATCACTGTAATATTCCTGTAGCGGCTCATAGTTTTGTTGTGATGTTTGTAGCCTATTTCTCTAAAAACTGTATAGGATTAGTTCTGTTCTTTTCCATAAGTAGGTATAAGAAGTCTTGTCAAACATTAAATATTATCTATCGTCGGGTTTTATTCTGTCTGTTGGGAGCAGTTGGACTAGATTCCTAATAAACACACAGAGTTTGTGTGGTGATGCCCAAAGCCCTGGGAATTAGAGTTTTCTGAAGTATAACATGGGCATACCGCGACCCATGTTGTGTTGACTTGTGTCGCCTCCCTGTGGCTAATAAAGCTCACTACACCAGACTTGATTGAACTCGGAAACAAAACCTCCCTGGTGGCCTTGCTATCACTTCCTGTAGGTCAGGTTTCCATTGCATTTGGAAGAAATGGCGGACATGGACGAGCTGTTCGGGAGTGACGGGGATAGCGACAATGAACAGCGAGGTATTGAGCTCTCGGCGGCTAAAAGTCTTATTTGAAGGGTTTAATAAGAACAGAAAGCTGCCCCTGTATTACAGTAGAAATTAGGTTTGACCGAATGGCGGCCAAGAAGTGTAAACTGTTATGTCTTACATGCATGAAATCGGAGTTAACGTTAACATTAGTGTTTTGTTTTGTGTGTGCTGTAAGCGAGTGTGTCCTGGTGCTAGCCTACCCTTCATTTTAGCTAGAAATTGTACGCATTCATAAACAGATAGTTCCAGTCCTCAGTTCTGATTGGCTGAGTCACGTTAGAAGTCGTTGTAAAATAGTAAATATGAATATTAATACGCTAACCACCTACGGTCTCTTAACACTCATGTGTAGCTAAGCAACCACGATGTTTAGCTAGCTACTATTAAGAAAACTGTACTGCATGGCGGAAGAGTAACATTTAATCGTCATGATCATCCATCATCATCATTATTTTCAGAGTCTGGCTCTGGCTCCGGTTCGGACTCGGACCACGACAGACCCCGGTCCGCCAGTAATGCCTCCGGCAGCGGCAGCGACAGTGAGAGGGACCGGGGTGACGATGATGACGAGGAAGGCCATGAGGCAGGAAAGCCCAGCATAAATAAGGTGTGTACTTTCAGTTAGACTGATGAGGCCCGGGACAACATTGCTCTGCCCGCTAGCCTGGCGTCTACCAAGCATCACTGGTCATCATATCCCACTTCTACTATCGTAGATGTTATGAAAGGATAATAACAGCGTGTTTAAAGTTTGTTGACAATGGTGTAGAGCTGCCTCTACACAGAGTATTTATACTGGGCTATTGGTGGATCAGAGCCAGGGTTGATTTCTGTGTAAAAAAGGAAAAGGAGGTCTAAAAATAACCTGCCTCTGACCCACCTCAAGACCTGGGAGAAAAGCTGAAGAAAAGCCAGACCTGACCTGGTATTTGTTCTGTGTCAGAACAAATACCAGTAAAGTAAAGCAGGAGAAATGCCTGAGTAAATGCCATGGCAACCATGGTAACGATCTCGCAAGCCTTCATCACCTGTGCGTAAGGTGCACATGGAGGTTGGGCTGTCAACAGGCAACTGTGGCAAACAGTCGATTGCTGACTGCTTGAGGTGAAGAAGAACTGCCAAAAATCAAAGGTAGCTTAATAGAGACTTGGTTTCCAATTCAAGCAGTTTAACTAGCAAAACTAGAAATATTGACGCAAACATCTTGAATCTACTGGATCTATAAATGGTCTAATTTTAAAACAACATCACACAATAATCACAGGATACGCTAAATCCCAAGATAAAGTTTATTGTTGTACAAGATACTTTGTTTCATGAGATACAGTGGTTCCTGTGGACCCCCCTCCCACAGTGTAAAGATGATCATAAAGAGTAAAAGGTGGATAATGAATGCTTGTATTCCAGCTCTGCTACAGCATTTTTACCCGGGTCAGCTGTGTAAAGACTGCTAGGTTACACAGTTACACAGTCACACAGTCAGCATAGGCTAGTTGGAGATATCAGGGCTCTTTTCCTGCCTTCAGAAGCAGCCATTCGCTGCCATTCATTGTTGTGCAGTCTGAAAAACAAGACAGACTTGAAAATTGTCCAAGCAAGATAATCCATAACAGTAGACATTAAGGCTTAATTTGATTTTGTCAAAGTTTCTCTGGCTTAGTGGTTAGCACTGTTTCCTTGCCTTTGGCCCAATGCATGCTGGGATATGCTTCAGCCCCCCGTGACCCTGAATAGGAATAAGCAGATAAAGATAATAAATTAATAAATGAAAGTTCCTCTGTTACATTATTTCGTTGTGCCCAAGTTTGCCCGAGTGGAAGGTTTTCATATCAGTGCTGCATTATGTTAAGCTCTGCTTACTGTCAATCACCTGACACCTGCAGGAAGAAATGGAAGTCTCCGCTAGGAAATAATCCCTCTAAAACCTGTTGGCTTACAAACTTTATTGTCACATCCAGGTCTTCTTATTTAGGGTGTTTTTGCTAGCTGGGACAGCAGTTCATTTAAAGACAGGTTTGATGTTGTAAAGTGTGTATTTTAAAACAATGAAAAATAGTTTAAAAATCTAATTACGTAGCCTACATGCATTGGGGGAAATGTAAACTAAACACAGAGGCAGGTACTGCTGGGGGAGTCCTTAAGATCTGCTAACCCCACTGGTCTTCTACCTACCAGGAGCTGTTTGGAGACGACAGTGAAGATGAGCGACACAGTCAACACAGTGGCAGCGACAACCAGTCTGAACACTCGGGGAACCAGTCGGACGCCAGCATGCGCTCTGAGCCGGAGGACAACGATCATTCAGATGCTGAGCAGCACAGCGGCTCAGAGCGCGGCCATCGGGACGAAGAGGACGATGAGGATGACGGGGGCCACCGGTCGGATCCCGGGAGCCCCGCTGGAAGTCCAGTTGGAAGTCCAGTTGGAAGTCCAGTTGGAAGTCCAGCTGGAAGCCCCGCTGGAAGCCCTGCTGGAAGCCCTGCTGGAAGCCCCGCTGGCAGCGCAGTGTCTGGGGCTGGGAGCCCTCACTCCGAGAGGGGCAGTGCCCGTTCAGACAGAAGGTGGGACAGCACACACAGGATGGTGCTTCTTTATTGATCCCAGATGGGAAATTGCATTGTTGCAGCAGCAAAAAATAGAGG
Organism: Centroberyx gerrardi; assembly: GCF_048128805.1. Classification (NCBI taxonomy): domain Eukaryota; kingdom Metazoa; phylum Chordata; class Actinopteri; order Beryciformes; family Berycidae; genus Centroberyx; species Centroberyx gerrardi. The sequence goes on from NC_135997.1 coordinate 8,540,721, forward strand.
TTTAGGCTGGTGAACAAAGAGTAAAAAGGTCGAAAGGATATGAATAAAAGGTAATTAAGGATAATAAAGCTACACTAAATTAAAGCTACAATATCCTTGAGGCAGCAAAGTGTATTGTTCGTCCCACCCCACCTCCCCTCAGTTAGTCATGTTCACATCCTAACACTCATCTTGATGGGCTGACTTCCTTGAAATGATGTCCAGCCTGAGGTAACCGATATCCATAAAGCCACCACAGGCATCAGAGAGGCAGACAGTGAACGCAAGCAATCTGCAATAAAAACAAGAGGCATTTGAGCTGCCTAATGACCCACCATAATCACTGTGATATAATAATCATAACCAGTTATACTAATGAGGTAATTAATTAGCTGTTCCAAAGGTGCTTCAAATTTAACCAGGTCATATACTTCATAGGGGGAACCTGTGATGTATATACAAAGGTTATATCATACATTGTTTTTTAGTTATTGTGTTCACAAGAATGTGTCTACACACACACAGACAGCCAGGCGCCACCATGACGACATAATGTCCTGCATACCATGTACCGTGGAGGCTGAACATTATGTCGTCATGGTGGCGACATAATGCTAATGTTCACCCGTGTTTAACAGGACTTGTCTGCTGCTAAACATGCAGCAGACAAGTCCTGTTAAACACGGGTGAACGGCTTTGTTGTTCTTTCTTTTTCTTTTGTTGTGCTTTCCAACATTGTTGTTGTTGTTATGACTTCCCTGCACTTGATAGCCACAACCGCGCTTACTGCTGGCCACGCCCACAGCAAATGGTACATGCTCAAAAACGTCCTGAACATCACTGAAAAGCCTGTTTCAGGCAAAGAGGGGATTTAGGCAGGTATACACAGACAGATAATGTATAATATATCCAGTTTATTGTCATCTTATTGTCAATACAGCTTTAAAAATATTTTACATGTAGTGCATCTTCATCACGGTAATTAAGAGTTTCTACTTTCTTCCGATGATGGCTATTGACAGATTTAGAGATATACAGATGCTTGCAGTTTACAGATTTACAAATTCACACTCCATTTGAAAGAGCATAATGACGCATTCACTCTTCTGTTGGCTTAACATAAGGGGAACAGTTTGATCAATATTTGCGACCGTGAACAGTTCTCTTTCAAAGACAGAAGACAAACTAACATCCTAATTTGTGACATCATCAACAGACACTTTTCTGGAGCTGCTCCAGTCAGGTCGCCCTTGGCTCCGGGCCAATGTCAATACAGTCAGCCCATCATTCATTGTCATTCTTACCTTCGCTCATGTTTGAGTTAGACTTGTTCATGTTCACAGAATTAACATGTTGCTTTCTGTTATGTAATGTCTGACTATTATTTCTTTGTATATTTATTGTAATTGTTTGTTTTTTAACCAGTGTGCACAGTGATCCTGGGACTCCCCAGTCAGGACCAGGCACTCCTCACTCTGAAGTTTCTGGCAGGGAGAACCAATCAGATGATGAAAAGTGGGAAGGAGGCGCCAAGAGTGACCAGTCGGAGGATGAGGAGGAGAAACGTCATCATCATCATCATTCTGACGAAGAAAGAGAGAACTCTGATGATGAGGGGCCCAGGAACAGGAAGTCAGGTAACAGAGGACATGTTGTAGATGAACTGATTCTGAAAGAGCTTGTCTGTTGTGTTAGGGCTGGGCGATAATTCAATATTTTCGTTTATCGTCTTTCAGTGGAATCATATCGTGATGATATGAAGATTTTAATATCGTGACACACATTTCTGCTGTCTAAATTGATGATGACAAGCAAATTTTACTTAAAAACTCTGATAAAATGAGGTATGGTAGGAATATTATTCGAAAATTTCAGTTTTGTTTGACACCACACCTAACATTACCATTCGGTTCAATGAGATGAACATTCATTTGGTTATTTAACGTGATTTTGCATATGTGAGCCATATCGTGATATATATTGATATCGAGAAAAATCCTTATGATTATCATGATATTGATTTCAACCATATCGCCCAGCCCTATGTTGTGTTGATATTCACGCATTCGATGTGTTTATGTCCTGTACCATGCTAGGTTAACCTGCTGTATTAACATGTGTGGTAATGATGCTGTTTTATGTCATGTGTGATTGTTTTTTCAGAGTCTGCAAAGGGCAGTGACAGTGAAGATGATTTCATCAGACAGAAAACCAAAATGAAGATCACCTCTGATTCAGATTCAGACAGCGATGTTGGATCAAAGAAAAGTATGAAACCGTTTGAGCAAAAAAACCCATCTTTTTACTGCAAACCTACCCTTGCAGTTTCATCATAGTATCTTGAATTAGGATTTTTTTTATATCGCTTAGCATAGTTTAAAGCCGTCTCTCTCTCCCATCTCTCCCCACAGCCAAGAAGCCAGCAGCAGACGACCTGTTTGGAGAAGCTGACGACATTTCCTCGGACAGTGATGCAGAGAAGCCTCCGACTCCAGGACAGCCCCTGGTATCTATCTCACTGTGCATCTACAGTATATATCTGTCTGTCTGCCCTTTTGTCTCTCTCTCGCTCTCCCCCTCTCTCACTCTCTCTCTCTTTCACTGATCGTCCAGCTGCTTTAATTCAGCCATGCAGAGTCTGTTCTTTTAAGAGTTCCTAAATCTCTTTTCTCAGAGCTTCTCTCTAATCCTCTCTGCTGATCCCTATTATCATGGGTCATTGAATCATGCAGGGTTGTTTGAACTGTTCTCTCTCCCTCCCTCCCTCTCTGTGTGTGTGTGTGTGTGTGTGTGTGTGTGTGTGTGTGTGTGTGTGTGTGTGTGTGTGTGTGTGTGTGTGTGTGTGTGTGTGTGTGTGTGTGTGTGTGTGTGTGTGTGTGTCCATCCCCAGGACGCAGAGGACGGGATGGAGGGGGAGCATGCAGAGGAGGAGCCTGTCCCCGAGACCCGCATCGAAGTGGAGATTCCCAAAGTCAGCACTGACCTGGGATCTGACCTTTACTTTGTCAAGCTGCCCAACTTCCTGTCTGTGGAGCCCAGGTCAGAGCTTTGGCACTGTCGCCGTTGTGGATAAATCGTAAAAACATACTTTATGAGCTCCCGTTTCCTCTCTAAATGTATTGGAGAGAGAGGATAAAAAAATGGCCAAAATGTGGAAATGAGGTAGGGATGAGAAAAGGCGTTCTGTCCGACACTTCCAATACACACTACTGACTTTGGCTTGGCTAGGATCCCTTCATTGTGTTGGTCAGCCAACTATACAATCAGCTGTTGGGTCTTGCTGATTCTAAAAGCCCTTGTATAACTTTTTAAAAAATCTTTATTTTGTTTTGTATTGAATTTTATTTTACAGACCCTTTGATCCTCAGTACTACGAGGATGAATTTGAGGATGAGGAAATGCTGGATGAAGAAGGACGGACTAGGCTCAAACTTAAGGTATGTAGTCCGCCTAGTGTGTGTACATGAATGTTTGTGTGGCGCGAAATTGAATTAAATTGAAAGCATTATCAGCAGAGCATTGTTTATGTTTTTTTCAAAGCTTTTAAAATGACATGGAGCCTAGGAAATAACATAAACTTTGGTTTTAGTTTTTGTTTTGTTTTTTTTACAAACAACTGTAAGTTATGTTGAGAAAATATGCTGCCTTTCTGTGGATCTAAATTTCTTTCCTATTTTTAAAAAGTGAAATATGTGTAAGTCCGCCACACAATAAAGGTATCAGAGTTTGGTGGCAGAAGTTCAATATTTGAATCAGATTTTTTACCAGATCCTCTTTTGGAAGACTGTAAATAAATTTGAAAACCAAAAAAAGAAAATAACAGACATGCAACTGTTTTTGTGAGCGAGAGAGATCGACTAGAGCTTATACTCTCTCTGTCCCACAGGTGGAGAACACCATTCGGTGGAAAGTGAAGCGAGATGAGGAGGGGAATGAAACGCGGGAGAGCAACGCACGCATCGTCAAATGGTCTGACGGCAGGTTCGTAGTATTTCCAAGCTGGATGTCGAGGCTCTTGCACTCTGAACAAAATGAAAAGAAGCAGTCTATACTTTCTGAGCTTTTGTCTTTTGTTGTCTTGCTACAGCATGTCCCTCCACTTGGGGAATGAGGTGTTTGATGTTTACAAAGCTCCTCTCCAGGGAGACCACAACCACCTGTTCATCCGGCAGGGTACTGGACTGCAGGGACAGGCTGTGTTCAAAACCAAGCTCACATTCAGGTAAGTCAGTTGCGTACCATTCTGATATTGGGGACAGGCTGCTTTTCAGACACACACACACACGCTTTCACTTCAATATGTAAGTTGCCGGCGACCCTTGTCATCTGTCTAGACCACCAGTGCTGTCTGGCTCCTCAGCAGCCAGACATACACTAAATAAGCCCCAGGCTGCCTCTAATTCCAAACAATAACAATAGCACCCTTCATCTAAGCTCCATTCAGAAATGTATTGTATGCTGTAAGTCCCTGAATCACTGTGTGCAAGCTGCCCAGGTTTCTCCCAGTCAGACCTGTGTAAGCCTCTTACCCCCCTCACCAAGTCCACCTGGATGTTCTGTCTTCTGAGACCACATGGGACTAGTAGGACACCGGCCAAAGCTGCTTTACTGCACAACAGCCCTCCCAGCCCTCAGACAGGACATTGCCACTTGTTCTGATTGAGTATTATAATAAGAGCGTGGTTTTGATTAGGAATCGGAGCTGAGCCTGTTCAGGGCACAAATGATCAGGACGGTGGGTTAGAAAGAGGAGCTTTAGGCAACCTCGTTAAATATTGAAACAAAACACCTCCCAGCAGGTTGACCAGTTGAGTTCAGGCAGAATTGTATTGTTACTGGTGTTCAATGTGGCAATCAGACTGAAGGTAGCAATCAGACTGGAGTTTATGAAAACAAGAGGCACATTGTTCTGGAGTGTTAGCAAAAAAGGCTTCCTTGTAATCATTGTTTTGATACCATAGAAGAAACCCCTGTCAAAGCGCTCAACATTGTCTGCCGATTTTGACCCATACTCAGCATCTAATGTAGCAGGTCAGGCACGGTAACGCTCCCTGTGCATGTGTGGCTTCTAATGGTTTCAGGACAGGGACAGAAATTAGTGTGGGCTAAAATGCTGACTCATAAAATGCTTGTTAAAAAATAATTAGGAGTAGTTTTTTTTTTTTTTTAAGCATTTTAGCCCTGTTCACATTTTTTTCCATTGTTCTCAAATACTCATGCATGAATGCAACTACTGTCCCCTGTGGACCAGTGTAGGTGATTTGTGGGAGCCTGTGACCAAGGGATTCTTTCCTTTGCGTCATCATGGGTTAGAAAAATAAAGCGTTTTTGTTTTTGTTTTTGTTTTAAATCAGAAAACAACCGAGCTCGCAGCCTGAGACAGCAGAAAATGCTGGCACCATGCAGCCAGCAGTAGAAGAAAATGCAAACCCATTCAAACCACTGTCACCAAAAAAATAAAACAACCACTTTCGTTTAAAAAAACAAACAAACAAACTCAGCAATGGAGGGCTGGAAGACGGACTGGTTGGGGACAGAGAGTGAGGAAAACAGCACCATCCTCCTCTGTAAGGCCTGCTGCGGGTTTCTAGCAGTAGGAAAGAAGCGTGGGACATGTGGTATATTATGATTTTAAAATCAAACAAATCTTACTGGTACAAATTGAGGGTTTATTTGCCAGTATGCAATGCAAATGTATTATTTTATAGTTCATTAAAATTGCCCCCGAAAAGGACCAAAATGCCCCTAAAAATAAGATCAAGGGGGTGAAAAATTCCCTCTGAAAAATACAGTTAATTTCTTGTCCTGTTTTGGGGAATGCTATTTATGTTTCCAAAAACAGAAGAAACAGTGGGAAAGTATGCACTCGCTTGTCAATGTGACGGACATTTCGGTCTGCCCTTATTGGTGTGTTTTGTCTGTCTTTCCAGGCCCCACTCCACAGACAGCGCCACCCACAGGAAGATGACCCTGTCTCTGGCCGACCGCTGCTCCAAGACGCAGAAGATCAGGATCCTTCCCATGGCCGGGCGGGATCCAGAGTCCCAGCGCAATGAAATGATCAAGGTAACGCACTCTGGCACTGTGCACACACTCAGTCCATCTGGCTGTGTTTCTTTCCCTCAGCCCTTTCTGAGAACGCATGCTTTTGTTACCGCAGGGACTGAAGAGGTCGCATAAGGCCAGTAGCTAACAAGAATCGCACTGTGTTACATAAAGATATAACCTGACGTGGTTACATAATGAGGTTATGTAGCTGTCAGTGACATGGAAATAGTGTCAACAAGTCTAGGGGCTAGTTGCATATCTGCGGTCAACCTCCCAACAGGCATTGCTGATAGCATCGTTCATAGTTTCACTCTACTCTGCACTCAACTGAGGCAGTGTGACTTTACCTGGAGGAGATATGTAACGTTGTGCTGCCTGGATGTTGAACCCAGCAACACAACTTTGGTACTAATGATACTGTATGTCTTCAACCGCTGCGAGATCCTCACATACCAGATTTTTCTTACACCCAAATATTTCTTGCTATGGCACATACAGTAGACAATAGATCCCTGTTTATGCATTATAATCAATATAATCATCTTATGTATGATTTTAGACAGTCTGTGCAAAACCTAATGTGTAACTTTATAGAGTAGGGTGGGAACGTATAGTTTGTGCAGAAAGAGGTCAGTCTTTGTTATTACCAGTGTGATACATGATATGTCATACAGACACACCTTACTGTGTCTTTCACCATCTTGTGTTTGCAATTATAATTGACAGTTTCCATTAGTGCTGGCATTGGAGCGCCACAGAAGGTCAAGCAATGTATTTGTTGTTTTGTTTTTTTGTTTGTTTTTGTTCGCAGTGAACATCTTGGTTACAACTAGCAAAGCAGCTTTTTCTTGAGAAGTGCAGCATTTATTCAGCTCAGGAATGCCCACAAAGGGTTTTGGCTAACTACCATCAGCTGGTTGGCAGGCAGAATTGACAGGAGGGGGATGGCAAATATTGAGAGAGAGAAAGTTGCTGCAGTAAGTGCAGCTCTGAAAAGGCTGACAATCCAGATTTTCCAGAAGGGACATTGTGTATGCATATATTAGACTCTGAAGTCACGGTATCCATTAAGTGGAGGTTCCTTCCCTCCGTGTACTCCATTAAATTAGTTGGAACACCTCAGGGTGTCCTGGTGGCTAAGTCTGCTAAGGTGCATACCATGCAACTGCAAACAGGAAACTTTGCCGCAAAAGAATATTAAAAAAACTAGTTGAACACCTCATCATGTTGAATCCTTTACATAATGAAACTAATGGATGAAAATTTAATGAAAAATTTGAGTGTCTGCATCTTCTCAGTGCTACATTTGAACATTTTTCTCTCAAAATCATTCCCAAAACAAAAAGTCATTGAAAGAATACTACACAAAGCTAAATACATTGTTTTGGCTTCTGATATTTTGTATTTTGGGGGTCAGATATTATTAGTCATTGCATCCTATTTCTCCACATACATTTTTGACATGACTGATTTAAGTTATATCCCTTAAAATTTCAACAGAATTCACCAGGATTGCACTTCCAATCACAGGTTTAACTTCTGGAGATGAATATTAGGACTTACGGAATTGCACAGTTAGTCACTAGGACAAGAGTGTTTAAGATTTTAAATCGCCAAATCAAAATGCAATGTGAAACTCGAAACCAGCGGTCAAACGTCTCTCAACGGTGTCTCTCCCGCGTGCGATCGCAGAAAGAGGAGGAGCGTCTGCGCGCCTCCATCCGCAGGGAGTCGCAGCAGAGGAGAATGAGGGAGAAGCAGCACCAGAGAGGCCTGAGCAGCAGCTACCTGGAGCCCGACCGCTACGACGACGAGGAGGAGGGCGAGGAGGCCATCAGCCTCGCCGCCATCAAGAGCAAATACAAGGGAGGAGGAGGCCTGAGGGGTGAGGACAAAACAGCTGACATAACCACCACTTTTATTTTCTCTCTTCCTTTCTGCCTCAAGTTTGCAGAACTTTTAGGAAGTCGATCAGGTCGAGTGAACGTCCTCCTCTTTTGCTCTCTCTGCTCCCACCCCCACCCCCCCTTCCCTCTCCCTCTCCACCCAATCCAGAGGAGCGAGCGAGGATCTACTCGTCGGACAGCGATGAAGGCTCAGACGACGATAAGGCCCAGAGGCTGATGAAGGCCAAGAAGCTGGACAGCGACGAGGTAGGTGCAGTACCCTGCTAGCCAGATGGGGGGCGCTGTGATGCAGGACACTGTGGGGGGGGGGGGGGGGAGCCAACTGCTCACATTCCCATCATGTGAATTGGACCGGACAGGAACTACTTGTCCTTGTAAAGAACATACACTTAGTCTGTACCGGCTGTTCCCGCAGAGACCGGTGATAGTGAGAAACATGCTTTTATGATGCATCAAAAAAATAGAACTGGAACATGACAAATAAACTAATAGCACTGGAAAGCTGTACAGAATGTCTGCTGCTGTCAGCATGGCTGTCATCTGTGTTAGTCATGTCATCACAGCGTTCCCTCTCTCTTGTCTCTGTCCTGGGCAGGAGGGCGAGGGCTCGGGCAAGAGGAAGGCCGAGGACGACGAGGAGATGGCCACCAAGAAGGCCAAGAAATATGTCATCAGCGACGAAGAGGAGGAGGAAGACGATGACGAATAATTCACTTTTTTTCTACCATTCCACTGTATTATCAGTGCTCAGTCCACATGGCGTAAAACGGCCACATTTTGTTTTATATATTTTCTAAAGACCCGTGCGCGCGCGTGTGTGTGTGTGTGTGTGCGTTTGTGTGTGTGTGTCTTTGCTTGTTTATGTTCTGTACAGCAGAGGCGAGGAATAAAGAAATAGTTGTTTTATGTAACCAAAGCATCCCAAGGCTCCCCTCTCTTTTTTTTCGAAGTTATGAATCATATACATGAATCACACTGTTTTGAGATTATGAAACATACTGTTTAATCCTGTTTCCAAACAAAGGAAGGTTAATGGGATAGATGCCGTGGGTTGATGAGAGACTGCGCGTGGTGAATGGTGTAAAAGCGAGGCCTGCCTTCTCAATCTCCACCTTTTGTGTTCCTTCACTCATCCACCTCGCATAACAAAAGCGTGTCATTGACCAGTGCTTGTGCTGTTCTGCCAGTTTTCCTTTGAAGTCCATGCAGGGGTGGAGAACAAATGCACTTGAGAAAAGTATTAGAGAGTGGACCGACAGGCTAGGGACAGCGAGAGGAGGGTGATAGCCGAAAGCTTTACTGCTTTCAACTAAACCCGCCTGACAAGAAAGGCGAGCGATGAGGGGATTTGGAAATTGAGACAAGGGAGTTGGGGACAGCGTTGTGCAGTACTGCGACAGTAGATCCTCCTGAACCTGCCTGCCAGCCGAGAGGAGAGGGAGGGCTGGTAGAGTGAGGGAAGGAGCAGGGGAGTAGCCAGGAATTATGGGCCATATGCAAAGAAGATGACTGTCCCCCCATCCCCCCCTCCACTTTGCTCTTGTCCACTCCAGAAGGGACCTGCTTGTTCCAGTTTGTCTCAGATAACATAACAGTTGCTGTATGGTATTTTTGAGAAAATTGTGTTTGTAGATTTTGACCGAACCCTGTTTCAAAACAAGAGCTGTGTGAAATAAAAGTAGAAAATATAAATATACACTTGAGGACCACAGAAGGCATTTTAGTCCAGTTGCTGTAGGGGCTTTCCCTCAGCTTGGGGCCCCTGGATTGTCCACACACACACACACACACACACACACACACATACTATGGCTCCCCAGGTAAGGAGTGGCAACATTCTGGGGGTGTGGTGATAGTTATGAAGCAAGCAAGGGATGGTGAGGAATTGTGACTTGATCCTGTTTGAGCCACCAGACTCAGAGGGGAATGTAGGGAACGACAGTCCTGGTTACTGATTCGAGTTCATCATCCACAATGACGCACGGTGTCACACACACACACACACACACACCGGCACACACACAAGTATTTAACCGGGCTCCCAGAGATAGATAACAGCCCTTGGATCCGACCTCTCTGCCAGCCCCGTCCAGACAGAACAGGCTGCAACCAATCAGAATACAAAAGCGGTAAAACACTAACTATGTGATTAAGTGGAGTTACATAAAATGGCTGCATTCTCTCTCTTGACAACGGCCTCTCTGTCTCTCTCACACACACACACTCTTTTGAAGTGGCCGCAGATGACTGTGAGCACAAGGCAGGGTATCAAAGACCTCTGTTGAATATTGTTCGCACCATATGCGCGTGCATGATGTGTGTAAGTAATAAAGAGAGAGGTGCCATCAGGACAGCAGTGTGTGTGAGACAGTCTGGAGTGTTTTCTGAGTGTCTGGAATTGGAGACCGCTTCCCTGTAAATTCATAATGAAGCTGCTTGGTGGGAATGAGATTACTGTGCGGCCATTAAATGAGTCATGGCGGAAGGCTCGGACCCAAACACCCTCAGCAGCAGCCATTTAGGTTGAATATAGGTGTGTGTGTGTACATGTGCAGTATGTGCTTATGTGTGTACTCACAAGGTGCGCACACCATGCACCTTTATGCAACCCACAGCAGTGAGTGGAAACCATACCTCCCCATTATAGCACACGGAAAGCTATATATAGCGCATGGCATGCATGTTCAATACTGCTCCGTGCAAATATTTGTGTGTGTGTGTGTGTGTGTACGTCTTGAAAGAGGAGGTGTCGTCAGTGGTTGTGTGCTGCGTTATCTCAGACTGCAGTGGGTTATGTAACCCAGTTGCACACAGTAAGGAGTGGGGAGGGGATGGAGAGGAGGGAGGGGATGGAGAGGAAAGGGGGGTGGGGGGGGGGGGGGGGGGGGCGGCTGGCACTGCTACACAGTGAGCACTAAGGGGGGGATCAGACAGAAGGGAGGGCTGCAGCATTTCACCCTCATTCCCATGTTCTCTCTCTCTCTCTCTCTTCCCCCCCTCTGCCTTTCTACTCTCTCTCTCCCTGTCTCTCTATCCCCCTCTCTCTCTCTCTCTCTCTCTCTCTCTCTCACTGCAGTTGTTTCTCCAGGTTCCCTGGTCGCTCACTCCCACATCTTTCCACTGTCTTGCCTGAACCTGGACTCAGTGACATCACATTTTTTTGTTGGAAAGCACACACACACACACACAGGCACACAGCAGAGCAGAGCGTGAGGGTATGTTTTGTAGCCTCAAAGCCTTGCGGGCAGGTACCCAATGCAGCATGGCTGAATGGCTGAGTCATTTGGAGCAACTGTAGTGTCACACAGAGGTAACTTGGCCACTATTCTGCCAATTAAGCCCGGGGGGAGGCAGCGGCGGCGGTTGGCAGCGGTGGCGGTTGGCGGTGGCGGCATCTTGGGAACATGTTGGTGTTAGGCCAGGTCCTCTTGAAGTAAACAGAGGTGTGTTTTCATTAGTGTCACCCCCTCTTTCATCAGCTGCTCTGGTGTCCTTGAGTGTGTGTGTGTGTGTGTGTGTGTGTGTGTATGTAGGTGCACATGTATCGTTGCTTTTGATGGGTGTTTAACTACTTACTGCACCTCAGTCCATTAGTGCAAAGTTATTTGGCATGGTTGGATTCCTTGACTCATTATTCATCATGTCAGCAGTATTCCCCTCTTATATCTCAACAATATATTGAAGGTTTGGTGCAAAATGGGTGTAAGTGACATTTTGACTGAAAATGAGTACAATATGTCATTCGTAGGCTCTTTTTTTTTGTTTGTTTTGGGGTTTTTTTATTATTATTTTTATGTTCAGTACAACGGACATGGCAAATCAAACACACAGTACATCACAAGACACCAAAAAAACAAAACACCTCACTTCAATTCACAGATCATCTTCTTTCTTAACCGGAAAACAGAAGAACACATTTGTAGCCATAAGCAAAATTCAAATAAAGGGGAAAATCCAAAAGACTTAAGTGAAAACCTTGGATACAATTTGATGCAAACAGGGTATAACTGCAGTTAATTGCTTCTTTATTGACTATCAATTTTCTGAACCTTCATAAAAGTATGAATGATTCCTATGTTGTGTTTTGACTAAAAAATATGCAATTATTTAAAGTTTTGTACTTGATCTGCTAGAAAATTAGGAAAAGGTCACTTACTGCCTTTTTTCTCTAAACCCTCAATATATTTTAGCATGCTTTATTTCTATAGTTTTTTAGTTTATATGTGTCTGTGTAGATTAATTAGTTTCTTGTGATATTGCTGCACCTGTGAAAAGGTTTTTTTGCCTTTCCTCGTGTTTGTCTCAGTTTCTCTTTCTTCCACTTAATCTCATTCTACTACTTTTCTACTACCTCAGTCACTCTGTAACTCTTTCTGTGAACCCTGACTGTATTTCATGCGCTCAGTGGCCTTTCCCCCCCTCGCAGTATGACCCCTCCCCCTGCTGCTGCTTATATAAGAGGCTAATAAATAAAATAGAAACACAATACTCTACACTCACCACAGGACACTCTCTCTCTACAGACACACACACACACACACACACACAGCACTGACCCAAAGGCCATGGTGAGGGTCTTAGCAAGATCATCCCCCCCCCCACATACATGCAGGTGCGCATATGCATACACACACAAAACTTTTTTCAGACACCAATTCAATATCACCACATTTTTTCCCCCTCTGACCTGAACGATTTGGGTCAGACTGTTCTGCTAAAGGAACAGAGCTTAATCTATAAACAACGAGTTACCTTCAGCTGTGAGCTGCTCTGCACACAGATTACACTTGAGCCTTTCCAAAACAGACAAAAAAAAAAAACACAAAACAAGCACGCAAGGTGACCCTCCGTGGCACCGCTCCTCCACACCCAGGGAAGCTCTGCTGCCTCATTAAACACTCACAAAAAGGAGTTTGTACCCAAATCCATCAGTAATAACTAGTGACTGCTGTATGGGATAAGCAGAGAGCAATTACAATCTGGATTCCTAGCAGGTTATCGCCGCTTGACAAGGCGATTCATGCTCTCACATGCAAGTCATTCTGATTTGACACAGACAAATCATGCATTCATCTAATTTGGAGGAATGTTTGTCCTCCAAGAACAGCCACACTGCAGACGATAATTATCTGTCTATCTATCTATCTGTCTAGCTCTCTGTCTGTCTGTCTGTCTGACTGTCTGTCTATCTATCTATCTATCTATCTATCTATCTATCTATCTATCTATCTATCTGTCTGTCTGTCTGTCTGTCTGTCTGTCTGTCTGTCTGTCTGTGTCCTCGTCTGCCTTCTCTCTGGACGGACACCCTGATGTCATGTTTCCCGTTCTGACAGCATTCCTGTCATGCTGCAAGATCTAGCAGGACCGACGCCGACACTGAACTGACCCTGTTACCCAAGGGAGGGGGGGGGGCAGAAGGAATCCCATGGGGAGGGTGGCGGGGTGCAGTACAGTATTT